>NC_052017.1:151767448-151800864 GCF_015832195.1 Motacilla alba alba
GGCACCCGGCGGGGTCTGAGCCCCGCGGTGCAACAGGCACCCCACGGCGCCCACAGAGCCCGGCCGGGAGCTGCCGGGCAGAAGCTGGGCAGGGGGTGAGGATCCAGCTCTTCCCCCCGAGCCGCTCTCCACCTCCGTCCCCCGCGCCCGCCGGCGGCTCGCCCGGCACGCTCCGCAGCCCCAGGTACCGGGCTCGGGGTGGCACGGGCGCCCCGGGCAGGGGAGCCCGGCGCGGGGCACCGGGCGGGAGCGGTCGGCTGGAATGCACAGCCTCAGATCCCGGGAGCCGGGTGGGTTTCTGTGCGGCCTCGGCTTTGTCTGCGCCGGGGCCGGGATGAATGGCCCTTTCAGTTTGTGCCGTCATGTGTGCCGAGGGAGCCCGTGTGCCGGCCAGGCCTCGAACAAAAGCAGCCGGCGAGGGGCGGCGAGGAGGGGGCTGCCGGCAGCCCCCACTGCGCTGCTCCCGCCGCGGCTCCGCGCCTGGGCAGGGGGCACGGCAGAACAGGGCTGCGCAGCCACTGCAGGGGCACGCATCTGACCTGCCCTGACAAAGGCACACGCCCTGTGCCTGGCTGTACACCCCACGCACAGCCACACACGCCCTGTGCCCGGCTGTACACTCCATGCACAGCCTCACACCCCCTGTGCCCAGCTCTACACCCCTCACACAGCCACACACCCTGAGCCTGGCTGTACACCCCTCACACAGCCTCACACCTCCTGTACCTGTCTGTACACCTTGTGCACAGCCTCACACCCCCTGAGCCTGGCTGTACACCCCCTGTGTCCAGCTCTATACCCCTCACACAGCCTCACACCCCCTGTGCCCAGCTCTACACCCCCTGTGCCTGGCTGTACACCCCTCACACAGCCACACATCCCCTGTGCCCGGCTCTACACCCCTCACACAGCCTCACATCCCCTGTGCCTGGCTGTATGCTCCATGCACAGCCTCACACCCCCTGTGCCCAGCTCTACACCCCTCACACAGCCTCACACCCCCTGTGCACAGCCTCACACGCCCTGTGCCCGGCTCTACACCCCTCACACAGCCTCACATCCCCTGTACCTGTCTGTACACCTTGTGCATAGCCTCACACCTCCTGTGCCCGGCTGTACGCCCCCTGTGCCTGGCTGTACACCCCTCACACAGCTACACACCCTGAGCCTGGCTGTACGCTCCATGCACAGCCTCACACCCCCTGTGCCCAGCTCTACACCCCTCACACAGCTACACACTCCCTGTGCCCAGCTGGACACCCCTCACACAGCCTCACACCCCCTGTGCCCGGCTGTACACCCCTCACACAGCCTCACACCCTGAGCCTGGCTGTACACCTCCTCTGCCCATCTGTACACCCCTCACACAGCTACACACCCCCTGTGCCCAGCTGTACACCCCTCACACAGCCTCACACCCCCTGTGCCCGGCTGTACACCCTGACCACTCTCCCCGTGCCCAGGCAACAGTGCCACGAGCTGTGGCTGAGCCCGGTGCAGGTGGTGGCCCTGTGGCCCGCAGGGCTCCAAGGCAGGGCTACCCTGAGCACCGCCAGGGCCACGGGGCTCCAAGCCAGCAGCACCCTCGGGCTGGGGAGAGGGAGCCGGACACAGGAGACCTGACCCCGCACGGCTGCAGGGCCGTGCTGAAGGGTCTCCCAGCCAGCCGCGCCCAGATGCCTTCCCCCCTTGCGAGGACCAAGACGTCACCAGCCTCGGTGCAGACGTGGGCCGGTCCTGCCCGGCTCTGCACGGCTCAGTAACTCCCCAGGGCCGGACGTTACCTGCAGGGCCGTGCCGGGCTCTGGCAGCGCCAGCAGCCGCTTCTCTACGGCGTCCAGCCAGTGCCGCAGGGCAAGCAGCTGCTCCTGCACCTCCAGCCTCTGCTCGGACCGCAGACAGGCTCTGGGGAGAGAGCGGGGACACAGCAGGCCGTGGGGGACACGGCCACTGTCACCGCACCGCCATGAACTCCAGGCTCGCTGCCCACCTGCGCCCACGGCTGAGCTCGCTCCCGCCCTGCTCGCCCGGCGCGGCCAGCCCACGCCCGCCCCAGCCCGGCGCTGGCCCGTGAAGGGTTCAGCAGCTCCCCCACCAGGGTGCAGACACCCCGGCACGCCCGCAGCTCCCGGCACGGCCCGTCTGGCAGCGCCCAGCGGTGCCCGTACCTCTCCGTGTCCTCCCTGTGCCACGGCGACCCCTCCGCACCGTCTCCGGTGTCTCCCGCAGCGCGGCGCACCTGCAGGGAGAGCAGAGGGACGGTGGGCACGGTCCTGGCAGAGGGGCAGGGGGCAAGGCTCCACAGCGTGGAGGTTTGGGGCGTTGCTGTGTCTCCCCAGGGACAGCCCATACCCACCAGCTCCCCTGGCCAGGCTTCCCCCATCTGTCCTGTGCTCCAGCCATCACCAGAACCTGCAGATTTTGGCTCCAGCTCCTCTGCATTCCTGTGGTACACCTCAATTTCCCAACCTTTTTCAGCTGGGATCACTCCCAGATCTCACCCTGCCGCCTCTGGGAGTGCATCTGGTCCCCGGTGTCCCTCCACCTGCTCTGTGCACTGCAGAGACGCGGTCCAGCCCAAACTGACCCACGGAAAACTGACCCTCGGCAAAAAATTACCCACTGGCCCATGGAAAACCCCCCTGCTCCGGCCTGGAGCGGCGCTGTCTCAGACCAGAGGCTCCTCAGGTGCTGCGAGTGCAGCCACTTTGCCACAGCACACGGGAGAAGATGCCGGGCAAGCCCCGAGGTCTACAAACCAGCAATGCCCTGGCACGGGGCATGAACAGGCAGCGGCAGAGAGCGGGGCTGGCAGGAGGGATCACACCAAGCCTGCACCCGAAGGTTGAGGGTGATGCTGCTCCCACAGCCCGGGAGCCCTGTAATTAACTGGTCGCTAACCCTGATTAATTAAGCCAGGTCACCTGGCTGAGCACAAGGAGGGGGAGACAGCGCTGTGAGGGAAATGGGGCACAGCCACAGCGGTGCCACGAAGACGGTGATGGGCCTGAGACCTACGCGAGGACACAACCACATCTCCAAGATACCAAGGGAAACAGCCAGGGAATGTGGGCTGGATAAACGGGAGATAAAACCCCCGTGGTGCAGCAGGGACGTGGCGCTGCTGCCAGGGATGGACACGGGGAAGGTGACATGAGGCAGCTGAGCAGGAGCTGCAGCACAAGGGGGCTGGGAGGGCCTGGGATGTGTCTGCTGCAGGAGGAACCTCAGCCAGAGTCTGGTCAGGACCCCCGCCAGCAACAGCTGTGAATTCCCTGGATGAGGGGAAGAGGCATCAGGCAGGTGCTGGGTGCTGCTGCTGCAGCAATTCCTTGTGGTCGGAGCGCCAGCAGGGCTCAGTCCCGTCAGGGACGCTCTGGGGACGCGTGCTCACAGCAGGCACAGTTGTCACGGTGCCATCAGCAGGGCCCCAACCAACCCACGCACCCCAGTGCGGCCACCTGCCCCAGCGCGGGCGGCAGTGCCACCCACCAGCTGGAAAAGCCACCAGCAGCGCCCGCTTCCCCCTGCCCGGGGCCGGGTCAGCGTCCAGGGAGGGAGCAGGATGGCACAGCTGGGGCCACCGTGGCTCGCGGGCTCGTGGCAGCTCCAGTGCAGTCCCAGGTGGTCCCACAGCCCTCCTGCCCCACGCCGGTGGTCCCTGATCCTGTGTGGCCTCATCCCAGGGCAGGACTGCAGTGTGACAATGCCAGCCCTGCTGCCAGAGGCCGGGCACAGGGAACCAGGCAGGTGGGCAGGGGATCACAGCGTGTGCACTGTGAGAAGCTCTTCCAGCCCAAACTCAGCCTGGGCTGCTGGGGCTGGGGCTCCGATGGTCGCTGCCAGCCTGTCCCAGACACGGTGCCAGCACGGCTGCACCGGCTGCTCCAGTCGGGACGTGCCAAGGGACACGGGACCGGAGGAGCAGCGAACCCCAAACGGGTGCTGGGACCCGCCGGGTGCCCTCATGCCTGGGGGGGTCCCACAGCCGCCCCCTGCCCCGGCACGCTGAGGAGGCCGGTTCAGAGCAGCCCCCAGCCCCGGCTCGGACACCGCGGGCCGCCCGCATCCCCGGGAGCGTGCCAGCCGGACAAACAGCCCCGGAGCCGCCTGACAGCAGCTCCCGCACCGCGCTGCCCACACCGCACCACTGCGCCCGACTGGCCCTGGGCTCTGGGGGCTGCCTGGTGCCCGGCGCTGGGGCAGCAGCATCCCCGCTCGCACCGGGCACGGGGGGATTCACCCCCAGCCAACAGCGGCCCCGGCTCCGGCCGGCGGGGCGCGGAGGCGGCAGCGCTTCACACGGGGCACAGCCGCCCTTGGCCGGCGGCACGGCCGGGGGGGTCTCGGGGGGTCCCTGGCCATGAGGAGGGTCAGCGCCCCAGCGAGGGGGTGGCGTGGGAGAGGCCGGTCGGTCTTTGTGGAGAAGCTGTACAGAGCGTTCCCGGCGCGGCGGGGGCCGAGCCAGCAGCGCCCGGGGCGGTGGGCACAGGGAGCTGGCAGCTGCTCCGTGCCAGCAGGGCCGAGCCGGTGGCCGCGGCCACGCTTGGGACAGCGGCCACCCGGTGCCACCCGACGGACCGCAGCCAGGACGGGGCGGTGCTGCCACTCACACCCCGAGGGGTGGGGGGCGAGGGACCCCTCCGCGGCCGGGGAGGCGCTCGGTGCCTCTCGTGCCACCGCAGCGGTGAAGGATGGTTTAGCTCGGGGGGGGCGGGGAGGGTTAGTTCCAGCCTCCGCAGCAGCAGGGCAGGATGGCATGCAGGGCATTAAAATGGGGAACATCGTGGAGTTCTCCATGGTGACGAGTTTGGCCCGGTCAGTCCCAGCGCACGGCGCTGAAGGGGCTGTGGGAGGGACAGGGGGTATCAGTGGGGCAGGAGGGGGACATGGAGCAAGACAAGATGATGAAGAGTGTCCGTGGACGGGGGACAGTGTGGGGGAAGAGGCCGGCTCACCCCAGGAGCAGCCTGGATCTCGGGGCATCGCCCCTCCTCACCCTCCTGCACCCCTTTGCCAGCCACCGCGGGGGGATCCCACTGCCTCAGGCACACCAGGGAGGGTCCCCGTGCCAGGGTCACTCAAAGGGGTGGGGGGAACAGTGTCCCCCCGGCACACGGATGTGAGTCCCATGGCTGGGCCTGTGGGCAGGGGCGTTTCTCACCAGGAAACAGAGCTGGACCCCACCAGTGCCAGGGGTGGGGGGGATGTGAGGGGCTTCCAGGCCATGACATGGGACTGGGCCACGGGTCAGAGGGCTCCTGGTGGTCTCATGAGCTTTAGGAGAGGTCACCCACCCTGGGGGAGGAGTCAGGAAGTTGAGGGGTGAGCAAGGAATATCTGGGGGAGCAGGGAACATCTGGGGGACACAAGGAAATATCTGGGGGGCCAGTGAGGTGGGGCAGGGCCTCGAGCGGCTTGTGTCACTCGGGGGAATGTCTTGCTGTTCTGGAGCCTCTCCTGAGCCCCCCAATGGCTGCGGCAGCCCGCAGCCCCCCCGAGTCCCCCCGGCCTGGCTGTGCCTAACGGCCTCATCCCACTGCTGGTGGGGACAGACGGACGCTGCGGTTAATTGCTGATGGACAATGCAATTAATGTCCTCCCCAGCCACCGCCATCTGTCCCGGCCAGCCCCACCTGGGGCTGCTGACGTGCTTGGCTGGTCCTGGCACAGTTGAGACCCCACCACCGGCCCCTGGACATCGCAGGGGTCCTGCAAGGTCCTGGCAGCTCTGACGCTCCTGGCACAGTGCCCGGGGCTCCCGGCACTGCTGCAGGGTGACCCTTGGGCTCGGAGAGTCCCAGCCTGGGCTGCGCAGTGGCACCTGCCTCACTGGGCTGGACAGACCCCTTGAGCCGCCCGCGCCAGTGGCTGCACTGACATCTCCAGCTTTGCCAGGCTTTCCCTTCTGAACGCTGCTGCCCCTACCCGCGGCTGCCAGGCCATCGCATCCTGAACCCCCCAAAGCCCCTCAGCCTCACAGCTGACCACTGCCATCCACCCCCAGCAGCCCCCCATGCCCAGAGAGAGTGCCCACAGCACAGCCCACACCGGGCAGAGGCCGCGGCACCGGCAGGGGTAGCGGCACACGTGGGAACAGTACCCCTGAGGACAGCGCCCCTGCCCAGCCCCGAGCCCCACTGACGAAGGGACAGGTCTGTCCTCACACACGCAATGCTCAGACGCCCCCACAGCACCAGCAGCACCCGCTCCCCAAAACCAGGGGACTAATGCTGCACCCACACTGACCTGCCAGCAGTGCCAGCTGTGCTGCCAGCATGGGGCAGCTCTGGGGACGACCCCGTGGCCCTGCTCTGTGCCTGGCAGCACCGGGGGCACACCCAGGCCCAGGAGTTGGTCAGACCCCTGGCACCCCGACACACTTCACCACGACCTGCAGCAGCCCGCACAGGCCGCGGCACGAAGCTGCAGGAGGCAATGGGAGCCCACGGCCACGGTGGCAAGGCCAAGGGGTGAACAGATCACGCAGAGCTGCCGGCTGGTTTCAGAGGATTCTCCTTTACTGCCCTTGCAGGGGAGCCCTGGGCCCGCACTGCTCCTTTTACAGACACTTGGCGGTATGTACAAGTTTAGTGTTTTGCCCCCAAGAAGAGATGTGTTTGCGTAATCCGTGGGCCCCCAGTGTCCCGCTGAGTGACGATCAGGGTGTGGGGGGCCCCGGGAGGGGGGACTGTCCTGGAGCTGCGTGCAGCGGCACCTCATGCAAAGCCGAACGGGGCCATGAGAGCAATAATGACACCGGAGGCGGAGGGTAACATGACAGGATTTACAGGTGGCAGATGAGAGCAGGGGGGAAGGAGGAGATGTTTTGGAGATCCGCAGTGAGCCCGACACCACACCAGGAGGCCATCCCCAGGGAGGAGGGAGTGTGTGGGGCGAGGGAGGGCCAGGTGACCCTGTGGGTGCTTCTTGGGCCATTGGCTGCTCGGGCACCGTGGCCCCAGTCTCTGGCAGGGGACTCTGGCAAGTGCAAAGGGTGAGGGAGAACGTCCCTGTGTCCTCAGGTGCGGTCCCACCGGCCTCAGGGCGGGGGACGGGCTCCACGGCGGCGATGAGGGGAAGTGGTATGGACATCCAGCCACACTACAACAAAGCGAACAGAAAAGATGGGATGAGACAGGGAGAACAATCCATGAAATGAAGCCACCAAGCCCGGCCGTCAGCGCCGCGCACCTGCTCTGGGACCGGGACAGACCGGGGAGGTTGGTGTTACCTGTGCAGGTGGGCACGGCCGAGCAGCTGCCGCTTCCGGAGCTCCCCTCGAGCCCATCCACGACCTGCTGATGTCGGAGACCCAGCTCAGGAGCTCGCCCAGCGGCACTGGGAGGTCTTTGTTGGGACTGGAAAAAGACGTCTGCCAGAGAGAGAGCGCGTTAGCGCCGGCATGGGGATGAACCAGGGGGATGGAATTACCGCGAAGAAGGAAAAGGAAGCCGTTTTTACAGAAAGCTGCCTGTTTCTAACAGGAGTGTGTGCCAGGCTGCTACAGCATCCCACGGCCCACCCTGTGCTGCAGGGGTCCCGTGGCCCTCATACCCTTTGCGAGGGTCAGGAAAACCCCCACAGCTCTGGGGGGTTCTGGGGGCAGTGGCTGCGCAGACCCAGGCTGGGGCGCGGGCTCTGGCAGGCACCTGCCAACGGGGCATGGAGCCACGTGAGTGTGAGGAAATCAACCTCGAGCAGAAGCACTTCCCAGATACACGGAGAGACTGACAGACAGACCGGCCGACCGCGGCGGGCGCGTCCCGGAGGACGGGTGAGCGGGTGGGCTGGCGGAGGCAGGCACGCAGCGAAGCCCCTCGGCGGGCGAAGTGGCGAGCGGAGGCAGGTCCCCCCGCAGGGCGCGGAAGCACCGGGCAGCGCCAGCGCGGCACTTACGGTCAGGGCACCGGCTCTGCAGCATGGTGGTGGGGACGTGCCGGGAGGCCAAGGCAGGGAGATGGGGCAGCTCGGGGGGCTGGGGTGCACAGCCCCCTCCTCGCTGCACTGAGGGCACGTGGAAGGGGTCCAGGCAGCAGCTTCAGGGCTGGTGTGGTGTGTCTGGCTGTCCAGTGCCGAGGAGCTGGTGACGTCCTCCTCCGGCACATTGGTTGCAGTGGGGTGCGCCACAGGGCCAAGGCAGTCTCCTCCTTTGGGGTGCAGGGGCTGAAGCCGGCAGGTTAATTACAAAAGAGTGCTAAGTGGTTAGATCCAAACGGGGAACTGTTTTCTTGGTGTCCGGCTCGGCCACGCCGTGTGTGAGCAGCGGCGGGATTGGCGCGGCCAGGAGCGGGAACGGTGTCCAGCTCCTGGGGCGCAGGGTGGGGAGGGTAGTGTGTATTCTCTCTTGTCTCTTAATATACAAACACTGTCAGCACATTCGCATATATTAATTTATTAGTCTTGTCTTTTTGGTTAAACTTGAGGCACTGCTTTGGGAGAAGAGTGGAGGTTCAAAATTAAAAAAAATACTAGTGATTAGCCAGCAGCGTTGCCACATGCGGAGCGGGTGAGGCGGCGCCTCGGGGGGCTGGCAGGTCTCAGGCCACGTGGAGCAGGGGCCCAGACACCCCGGGGCACTCCCTGCTCGCCTCCCACCCGCAGCTTCTGGATGTGGCCAGGGCGAGGGCAAGGGCAGCCTCCTCCACGGTGCCCTGGGTAGCCCCCGTGTATCTGCGCCCGAAACTCGAGGAGGAGTAGGAGGAGGAAGAGAAGGTCATGGAGAAGCTGGAGCCAGTGGCGTCGAAACTGCCGCGCCGGGAGCCTGAGCGGGAGCCGGTGCGAGAGCCCGAGCGCGATCCGGAGGTGGAGCCGGCGCTGCTGATGTTGTAGGGACTGTAGTAGCCCTTGCTGGACTGGGAGGAGGCCTCCAGCAGCCGCAGGCCGGTCCCATCCTCGATCATGCTGCGGTCCATGGCGTCCTTGTAGGAGATCTTGAGCTTGGTCTTGGGGCAGGTGAGGTACTTGGAATAGGTGTTGACATCCCGCAGCTTCTGGGCAGTCCGCGCGTCAATGGTGCCCTTCTGCAGCGCCTCATCCAGGGAGACACGGCCTGGGGCATCGGGCTCGATCAGGCCCCCTGTCAAGTACTGCACCTCCAGGAACCGCTGCCCAGCCTCGTAGTACAGCCAGCCCTTCTTCAGGGCCTGCGCCGCCGACATCTTCGTCTTGGTCCGCGGGTCCTCAAAGCCGTAGAAGGCCTTCTGCGCCAGGTTGATGCGGTCCACCATGATCTTGTCAACCAGGCCCTTGGTGACCGCATCAGCGACGGTGCATTTGTCGCCGGTGTTGGGGTCGATGATGCCCCCGGTGCAGGCCTGGGCTTCCAGCAGCCGCTGCCCTGTGATGTTGTCCACCAGGTTGCGGCGCATCGCCTCCGTGATGGACACCTTCTCCAGAGTGTCCGTGTCCAGGATGCCTGCCACTGGCCCAGTCTCTTCAGTTGGGTCAGTCCACATGGAGATCTGGGTTCGCGACAGGGCTGGGCTGGCAGTGTAGGAGGAGGAGGATCCAACTGAGGACGACCTTGACCGGAAGCCACCCATGTTGCCAGAGAGCATGTCAGCAAACTCGGTGATGGAGAGGGTGCCTGAGCGGTACTGGTCCAGGGCTGACTGGTCGATCAGACCCTTGCCAATGGCATCATCGATGTCATACTGGCGCCCCGAGCGCCTGTCGATGATCATTGACTTCACCACGCCATCGGAGGAGGAGGTGGTGATCTCCTCCCACTCGCACTCCTGCTCTGACAACTCCAGGTAAGTCTGGTGGTCAATGAGGCCCTTGCGATAGGCTTCGTACACGGACATCTCCTTGCCCGTCTCTGGGTCAACGATCACTACCCGGCGCTTGCGGACGGAGGACTTGGAGGAGGTCTTCCTCTCCCGCTTCTTCTCCTTCAGAGGCAGGAGGCAGAGGCCGGTCTCTGGGTCCGTGATGCACCGCTCCATCAGCTGCAGGTAGGTCAGGTTCTCCTCTGTGTTGGGGTCGAAGAAGCCCTTGGTGTCATCACTGGGGTCCAGCAGGATCTCGTTCATCTCCTCGTCAAAGAGGCCCCTCTTGTAGGCCACCTCCACGGGCAGGCGGTGGCTCTCCTCAGGGTCGATGATGCCTCCCGTGGCGATCTGGGCCTCCAGCAGGCGGATCCCGTGGTCTTTCAGGATCAGACCCTTCTTCATAGCCTGGAAGAGGGAGATGAGCTTCCCGGTGTAGGGGTCCCGGTAGCCGGTGACGGCCCGCTCGGCAGAGAGCAGCTTGTCCTTGAACTCGGGGCCCACAATGCCCATGCGCACGGCTTCCTCCACTGTCAGCTTGAGGCCCTTGATGGGGTCAATCACGTAGCCCGTGGCCGCCTGCGCCTCCAGGAGCTCGAAGGCAGTGCCAGGCCGGATGATCCCCTTCTTCATGGCCTGGTAGATGGACAGACGCTCCTTTGTGGAGTCCACAAAGACGCCAGCGATGCAGCTGGTGCCCTCCAGGAACTTCTTCAGGTTCTTAGAGACCTCCTCGATAGAGGTGAGACCCTCCTGGAGGCGCTGGGCGGTGGCTTCGTCCATCACCTGCGAAAGGACCAGCTCCTCCACGGTGATCTGCTTCCGCAGGCCCCGGAAGGTCAGCTTCCGTGTGTCGCAGAGCGGGAGCAGGAGGAGCCGGGAGTTCTCATCCTTCCGGCACCGCCTCAGCAGCTGCGTGTAGCTGAGCTTCTCATCTGTGGAGGGGTCCACGTAGCTGCGCACCTCGCTGGGCTCCGACAGCATGTCGTACGTCTCCTTGTTGATGAAACCCCGCTGGAGAGCCACCTCCAGGGGCAGGTGGAAGCCCAGGTGAGGGTCAATTATGCCGCCGGTGGCGATCTGGGCGTCTAGGAGCTTGAGGGCCTCTTCGCTGGGAATGAGATCCTTCTTCATGGCCTGGAAGAGGGAAATCTTCTGTTCGCTGTAGGGGTCTCTGTAGCCGGTCACAGCCCTCTCTGCAGACAGGAGCCGGTCGTGGATCTCGGGCCCCACCACGCCCTTCCTGACTGCCTCATCAACGGTCAGCATTTCATTCTTTGTGGGGTCGATCATGAAGCCGGTGGCTGCCTGGGCCTCCAGGAGGGAGCGGGCCACTTCGGAATTGATCAGTCCCTTCTTCAGCGCCTGGTAGACGCTGAGCGTCTGCTTGGAGGAGGGGATGTAGATGCCAGCCACGCAGCCCGACCCGTAAAGGTACTTCCAGACAGTCTCCACATCCAGGAGCTCCCGGAAGGTCTTGGAGCCCTGTTTCAGCAGGTTGTAGATGTCCTGTGTGATGATCTTGGCCTCGTAGAGGTCCTCGGCTGTGATGCGGCGCCGGACGTAGTCGTAGGATGTGAGATTCTGCTGCCGGATGATCTCGGTCTTCTCGATGATCTCGATGATAATGATGATCATGCGCTCCTTGGACACGCGGCCCGACTGGAACTCCTCCATGAGATGTTTACGCTGCTCCTCGGGCAGCAGGTCCGAGTGCATGACATCCCAGAGTGACATGGAGGAGCCTGCCCGGCTGCCCACAGGGATCTCCACCTGTGTCTCCTCAAACACCTTCCGTGTCTCTGCTTCTGTGTACACGTGAGTGGTTTCCACCACCTTTGGCTTCTCAGGCTCCCGCAGAGGCAGCAGGTACAGGCCCGTCTCGGGATCCTCGATGCACCTCTCCTTCAGCTGCACGTAGGTGAGGTTCTCCTGAGTGTTGGGGTCGAAGAAGCCCTTGGTGTCATCGCTGGGGTCCGAGAGGGTCCGGTTCATCTCCTCGTCGAAGTAGCCACGCTTGTAGGCCACCTCCACGGGCAGGCGGTGGCTGTGCACGGGGTCGATGATGCCGCCGGTGGCGATCTGGGCCTCCAGCAGGCGGATGCCGTGTTCCTTGACAATAAGCCCCTTCTTCATGGCCTGGAACAGGGAGATGGTATCGCCCGAGTAGGGGTCCTTGTAGCCCGTGACAGCCTTCTCGGCCGACAGCAGCTTCTCGTGCAGCTCAGGCCCGACAATGCCGGCCTTCACCGCCTCGTTGACGTACAGTTTACGGTTCTTCACAGGGTCGATCAAGAAGCCGGTGGCTGCCTGGGCCTCCAGGAGGACCACGGCAGTGCTGGGTCTCAGCAGGTTCCTCTTCATGGCCTCATAGATGTTCAGCTTCTCCTTGGTGGCCTCCACATAGACACCGGCAATGCAGTCGCTGCCATGCAGGAATCTCCTCACCGCATCCGTCTCCGAGAGGTCCTTCACTGATTTCTTGCCTTCCTTCAGCTGCTCGTACTGGGTTTTGCTGATGATGCAGGACTCCAGCAGCTCGCTGGCTGGCACCGGAGCCCGCAGACCACTGAATGTCAGTTTCTCCTGCTTTTTGGTCTCTGCCTCCTCGATGATGGTGATCACAATCTTGATGATCTTCTCGATTGTCACTTTGCCAGTCTTGTACTGTCGGAGCAGCTCCCGCCTGTGCTCCTCCGTGAAGTATTCAGAGTGGATCAGTTCCCAGATGGTCATTGTCTGGCCCTTCATGCTGCCCACCGGGACCTCTATGGTTGCTTTGTCGAAGCACTCCTTGGCCTGGCTGTCGGTGTAGACCTCCTCCTGCTGCGACTGGATTGCCTGGTCGGACAGGGGCAGCAGGCACAGGCCAGTCTGCTTGTCGCGGTGGCAAGTCTTCTGCAGCTGGGCATAGGTGAGGTGTTCCTGGGTGTTGGGACAGTAGAAAGCCTTGGCTTCATCTTGGAGCTCCGTCAGAGCCTTGTTTATCTCTGGGTCAAAGTAGCCGCGCTTGTAGGCGACCTCAAGCGGGAGCCGGTGGCTGTTGACGGGGTCGATGATGCCACCAGTGGCAAGCTGGACGTCCAGCAGCCGGAGCCCAGTGTCACTGGGGATGAGGCCCTTCTGGAGTGCTTGGTAGAGGGAAACCGTCTGGCCTGTGTAGGGATCCTTGTAGCCAGTCACCGCCTTCTCTGCCGACAGCAGCCTCTCGTGGAACTCTGGCCCCACCACCTCGGCCTTCACTGCCTCATCCACGGAGAAAAGCTTGTTGCCCACAGGGTCAATGATGTAGCCGGTGGCAGCTTGTGCCTCCAGCAGGGACAGGGCAACCTCTGGCTTCAGCAGGTTTCTCTTCAGGGCCTCGTAGAAGGTGAGCTTCTGGCCCGTAGACTCCACCAGGACGCCAGCAATGGCATCCGTGCCCTTCAGGTACCGCCGCACGGACTCCATCTCTGCCACATCCTTTACAGACTTCTTGCCCTGGTGCAGCTGGTTGTAGAGGTCCTTGTTGATGATCTTGCTCTCCAGCAGCTCGGCAGCGGGCACGGGGCCCCGCAGGCCCTCAAAGCACATCTGGCTCTTTCTCTCACTTTCCTCCACAACCGTGATGACGATCTTGATGATCTTCTCCACCGTGATCTTGCCAGTCCTGTACTGCTGGATCAGGTCCCGCCTTTGGTCCTCAGTGAAGTACTCAGAGTTGATGAGCTCCCAGATGGTCATCGTCTTCCCCTGGAACTTGCCAAACGGTGCTGTCACTGTGGCCTTCTTGAAGACATCCTTGGCTTCCTTGTCGGTGTAGACCAGCTCTCTGGCTTTGCCTGCTTGGTCAGTGAGCGGCAGGAGGCACAGCCCTGTGTCCGGGTCAGTCACGCACCGCTCCATGAGCTGCAGGTAGGTCAGGTTCTCCTGAGTGTTGGGATCGAAGAAGCCCTTGGTGTCATCAGTGGGGTCAGACAGGACCTGGTTCATCTCCTCATCAAAGTAGCCACGCTTGTAGGCGGCTTCCACGGGCAGGCGGTGGCTGTTGACAGGATCGATGATGCCACCGGTGGCAATCTGGGCCTCGAGCAGGCGGATGCCGTGGTCCCTGACGATGAGATCCTTCTGCATGGCCTGGAACAGGGAGATCTTGTCACCTGTGTACGGATCCTTATAGCCGGTGACAGCCCGCTCGGCCGACAGCATCTTGTTGTGCAGCTCCGGCCCAATCACTCCCTCTCGCACCGCCTCGTTCACCGAGAGCCTTGCGTTCCGCACAGGATCAATGATGAAGCCAGAAGCAGCCTGTGCCTCCAGGAGCACCAGTGCCGTGCCTGGGCTGAGCAGCTTCTTCTTCATGGCTTCGTAGATGCTCATCTTCTGGTTGGAGGGTTTGATCAGCAAACCGGCAATGCTGCTCTTGCCCTGCAGGTACTTCTTGACATCCTCCCTCTGAGAGAGCTCGCCCACACTCACAACACCCTTCGCCAACTTGTCCAAGTTCTCCCTGCTCAGAATGCCAGCATCAGCCAGCTTCTCTGCTGACACCTTCTGCCGGATGCCGTCAAAGGCGAACTCCGGCTCCCCATTCTGGGCTAAGCCGTCCATTGCATCCCGGCCATTGGGCACAGCCTTGATGTCCAGCAGCTGCGTTGTCGTAACCGCCTCCCCAGGCAGGTCGTCTGTCTGGATCATGATCTCCCGTCTCTGGGCCAGGGCAGCCTTGTACTCCTCCTGCATCTGCTCGAGCCTCTCCCTCAGCTTCTGGTTCTCTTCTTCCAGAAGTTTCTCCTGCTGCTGTCGCTGCCTCTCCAGCTGCTGTAGCTCCTCCTGCTTGTGCCGGACATTTTCCTCAGCTTCCTTCTGATGCTTCTTGGCTTCCTCTAACATGTCTTTCAACTGCTGCTTCTCCTGCTCCATCTCCCGCTGCTGCCGCTCCTGCTCTGCCTTCAGGTTCTGGGCTTTGTTCACCTCGTCCTTAAAGAGCTTCTCCAGCTTCGATTTCTCCTCCTCAATGAACTTCTCCTTCTGCAGCAGGGCATCCTTCTCCGTCAGGAAGCTCTGCTGCAGGAGCTGCGTCTCCTGACGGAGCTGAGCCTGCTGGGCCACCTGCATCTGGGGTGGGAGAGAGAACAGCGCAGTCAGACACCCGGGAGGGCAGTGGGGGACTGAGGGTGGGCGGAGGCAGGGCGATGGGCAGCAGGGGCGGCACGGAGGCACAGAATCACCCACACACTCTCTACAACAGGTAAGAGCTAAGGAGCAGAGCCGGGGTTAGGGAGCCACACACAACATGAGGCAGGATGACCAGGGGAAGGACACAAGGGAACTCCCAGCACTCAAGCTGGGAGCTGGGCACAGAGAGGAACACGGCAGGACATGCCACGGGGTGGAAGAGCCAGCCCGGGTGGTGGGAATCCCACCTCCATGGCTCCAGGGGTTCAGGGTCCAGCTCCGACGCTGTCTGAGGGGTTTGGTCCACTGTCTGCAACTCTACACACATCCCTGACCTGCACAGGGGTCCAGCCCCATCATCCCCAGTGATGGTCCCTGGGGACCAGCCCAGGGATGGTGTGGCCTGGCGGGGAAGAGGGACAACCTCCCTGTGTACCACCACCACTAAGGGGGACCCGCAGCCCAGTACCTCCTCTGCTTTCTGCTGCAGCAGCGCTGCCTCCTGCTTCAGCTTCTCCTTCTCCTTCTCCAGGTCAGCGATGGCCTTCCGCAGCTTTTCCGCATCCTCATCGCTCTGGTGCCGCTGGATCTCCAGGGTGTGCACCATCGTCATCTTCTCCTGTGTGGCCAGCTCAGTCTCATGCAGCCTCTCACTGATCTCCTCCGCCTGCTTTTTGAACCGCTTGGCTTCCTCCTCAGCCTTGGCCTGGGCCATGCTCATCTCCGCCACTTGCAGCTTGAGGCGCTCGGCCTCAGCCGTGATGTCCAGCTGCCGCCGGCGCTCAGCCTCCAGCGTCTTCTGGAAGCCCTCAGTCTCCTCAGCCAGGCGCTGCTGCATCTGCTCCTTGTCCTCCTGCAGCTTCTTGGCATGCTCCTGTGCCAGATCCTTCTGCTTCTGCAGCATTTCAGCCTCGGCCCGCAGCCGCGTGGCCTCCTGCACCGCCTGCATCTTCTCCTTCAGCATCTTCTCTGCCAGCGCCCGCTGCTGCGCCAGGTCGTCCTCAGCCAGCTGCCGCATGCGGGCGGCCTCCTGCGCCTCCACGCTCAGCCGGGCCACCTCCTCTGCCACCTGCTTCATCTTCTCTGCCTCCTCCGCCAGGAACTTCTGCGTGTTGTCCTTGTCCTTGAGGATCAGGGCCTTGTTCTCCTCCTCGATGCGGCTCTTCAGCTTGGCCAGCTCCTCCATCTGCACCCGGACCTTGAAGAGCTCCTCCTCCACCTGGGCCTTCTGCCGGACGGCGTCTGTCACCTCCTCCTTCAGCCGCTGCAGCTCCTCATCCAGGATGCCCTTCTGGTGGTCTGTCTCATCCAGCTGCAACTTCACCTTGGTCAGCTCCTGCTCCACCTGCGCCTTCTGCCGCAGCGTCTGCTCGGCAAACTTCTTGTGCTTCTCCATCTCGGCGTCGGCCAGCTGCTTCTGCCGCAGGGCCGCCTGCTCTGCCTGCGCCCGTTTTGCTGCCTCCAGCTCGGCCTCCTTCCGCAGCTTCTCTGCATCCGCCTGCGCCTGTGCCTTGGCCTGCGCCTCCTCCTCTGCCCGCTGCTTCAGCCGCTCAGCCTCCTCCACACGCTGCCGGGATAAGCTGGCATCCTGCTCGGCCTTGCCACGGGCAAACTCAGCCTCCTCGGCCGCCCGCCGGGCCCGCTCGGCCTCCTCGCGCAGCCGGTCCAGGAGGCTCTGCTCCTGCTGGCGCGTCTGCAGCAGCTCCTGCTCCTTCTGCTGCACGGCAGCCAGGTGCGCCTTCTCCTCCGCTGCGATCCGCTTCTGTGCCGCCTCCCGTGCCAGCTGGATCTGCCGCTCTGACTCCTTCTCCGCCAGTTCCTTCTGCCGCCGTGCCTCCTCCACCATGGCCCGCAGCCGCTCCACCTCCTCCAGGGCCAGCCGCCGCTGCCGCCCGGCCTCCTCCTCGGCCGCCAGGATGGCCTGCACCTTCTCTTCGGCCTCGCGCCGGCGGCCCTCCTCCTCCAGCGCCAGTGCCCGCTGCCTCTCAGCCTCCCGCTCTGCCTGCTCCCGGCTGCGCTGCACCTCCTCTGCCTCCCCACGGATGCGGTTCAGCTCCCGCTCCAGCTCGCTCTTGCCAGCTGAGGCCCTCTCGAAGCTGGCCTTGAGGGCGCGGATCTCCTCCTCCACCTGTCGCCGCTGCCGCAGCGTGTCCTCCACCAGCCCCTTCTGCCTCTCCAGCTCGCTCTCAGAGGAGCGCTTCAGCAGGGCAATCTTCTCCTCGATGTCCTGCTTGTGTTGGGCCGCCTGCTCCTCCAGCAGCTTGCGCTGGTAGGCCTCGTCCTCCGCCAGCCGCCGCAGCCGCTCATTCTCCGCCTCCTTCTCCTTCAGCGCGATCTCTGCCTCCGCCTTCAGCCGTGAGGCCTCGTTGATGGCCGCCAGCTTCTCCTTCAGGATGCGCTCGGCCTCGGCCCGTTGCCGGCTGGCCTCGTCCTCTGCCAGCTGCCGCTGCCGCTTGGCCTCCTCGGAGAGGGCGCGCAGGCGGGCGGCCTCCTCGGCCAGCTCCCGCAGCTTGTTGGCCTCCGCCTCCAGCCGCTGCTTGGACTTCTCGCTGCTGGAGCGCGACTCCTCCTCTGTCTTGGCCTTGCTCTCCAGCAGGACCTCCATCTCTGCCCGCAGCTTGGCCAGCTCCTCCTCCAGCTCCTTCCTCCTCTGGATGGCTTCGTTTACCTCACCCTTCAACCGCGAGAGCTCTTCCTCCAGGAGCAGGCGCTGCTGCTCCCCATTGTCCATCTCCGCCTTCAGCCGGATCAGCTCCTGCTCCGCCGCCAGCTTCTGCTGGGCTGTGCCCTCTGCCAGCTCCCGCTGCTTTTCCAGCTCTTCCTCGGCCAGCTCCTTCTGCCGCACGGCCACCTCCTCTGCCTTGGCGCGCTTGCGGGCCTCGCGCTCTGCGTCCTCCTTCTGCTTCTCGGCCTCCTCCTGTGCCAGTGACTTCTTGTGGGCCACCTCTTCGGCCTGCAACCGCAGGCGCAGCGCCTCGTTGGCCTTCTGCCGCCAGCGCTCCAGCTCCTTCTCAGCCTCCTCCCGCGAGCGCTCGGCCTCCAGCTGCTGCCTCTTCAGCCGCTCAGCCTCCTCCTGCAGCTGGGCCACCACATCGTGCTCCTGCTGCAGTGACAGCTCCAGCTGCGCCGTCTTCTCGGCAAAAGAGAGCCTCTTGCTCTGCAGCTCGGCCTCAGCGCTGCGCTGGGCCACCTCCTGGGCCACCTGGATCTGCCGGTCCTTCTCGGCCTCCGCCTGCCGCATGCGTCGCTCAGCCTCCTCCGCCTGCAGCCGCAGCTGCTCCAGGTCTGCCACTGCCTTCTGCTTCTCCCGCGCCGCTTCGCGCTCAGCCTGCACCTTGCGCTTCAGCTCCTCCTCCGCCTCCCGCTTCTTCTGGCTCTCCTCCTTCACCTGCCGGCGCAGGCGCTCGGCCTCCTCCTGTGCCTGCCGCTTCTGCCGCTCGGCATCTTCGGCACGTGCCCGCAGCTCTTGCAGCTCTGTCTCCGCGCTCTCCCGCTGCTTCTCGGTGCTCTCCAGCTGCAGGCGGATGAGGCGGATCTCCTCCTCCACTTTCTTGCGGTTGTATTCAGCCTCCTCGATCAGCTTCACTTTGGACTTGATCTGGTGGTCCGAGTTCTGCCGCAGCTGCATCAGCTCCTGCTGGATGTTCTGCTTCTGCTGCTCGGCATCCACGGCCACCACCTCCCGCCGGGTGACCTCCTCCTGCATGCGGAGCTGCAGCTCCCGTGCCTCCGCCTCCGCCTGTGCCTTGGCTTTGGCGTGGGCCTCGGCCAGCTGCCGCTGCTTCTCCAGCTGCGCCTCCACCTCCGCCAGCCGCTGCCTCTCCTCCTCTTTCAGCTTCTCGGCGGCTTTCTGGAGGGGAAAGAGGGTGCAGGGGACAGAGAGGGGAGAGAGAGACAAATCACAAGGGATGCGATCGCGCCGTGGAATCGATGCTGGCCCAGCCGCACACTGCCGAGACAGCGGAGGGGCGGCAGATGCGCGTGGAATGGCTTCGGCCCCTGGGCCACCGCACGAGCCGGTGACGCCAGCTTCCAGAAGATGTGTGGCACGACAGGGGACACACGACAGCACAGGCAGACAGGCAACAGGAGCCAGACAGCAGCGCAGGAAGCCACGTTCCAGAGAGAAGGGACAGAGAGCGAGCGGAGCCCAAGCGATGAAGACGATGCGAGCAGCGTGCACATCACCACCCTGGCTCCCCCTGCGAGGGGGCTGGCACAGACAGCCCCTGCCGTGGGGAAAGGAGAGAGACGGCCGGAGCACTGGGAGCAGAAGAGAGGGGAGCTGCGCGAGGGCGGTGCCAGCAGAGCCTTCCCTGCCGGGAAAGCCTCAACAGGAGAGAGCGGTTCAGCTGGTTCAAACCCCTCCCAGCCCTCTCCAGGCAACTGGGAGCAGGGGCTGCCAAAGGGCCAATGCAGCCGGCGCCCGGCTTGGGGCCGTGCCGCAGCAGGCGCACCGCATGCACCGTGAGCGAGGCAGCCGCACGCTCCGCAGGGCCCGGGGGCAGGCAGCGCATGCAGGGGAGCCAGAGCCCACACCGGACCCCTGGTCCCGGAGCAGCACAGACGTAGAGGAGGGCGAGGAGGAGAGGGTGAGCCGTGGGGGAGGCAGAGGGTGCCGCGGGGAGAAGGCATGCGCAGAGTGAGTACCTGGTGCACGGCTGCCAGAGTCATCCTGGTTTTTTACCCTCCATTAGATCCCCACCAACACAAATACTCCCCAAGAAAAAGCACTGGCAAAGCGGCTCCAAGGGTAGAAACCAAGAGTTAGAGAGGTTACCCCGCGCCAGACCCCGCGGGCCAGCGCCCAGCACAGCAGCATGCGCAGGCAGGTGCTGACTGCACTACGTGTATCTGGGAAGTGCCTCCTACCACCGGTCACACCAGAGCCCCCAGTGCCCGGAGCCAGCTTGGCTCGGAGACCCACTGCACACAGAGCCAGCAGCCTTGCTCCCAGGAGCCCAGCAGGGAGCAGGAGTCAGAGGCCGTGGGCCAGTATTAGTGACAGGGCCGGAGTCATGGCCATGGGGCAGTATTAGTCATGGGTCTGGAGCCACAGCCATGGGCCGCTGTTAGTGATGGGGCTGGAGTCACGGCCATAGGCTGGCGTTAGTGGTGGGGCCAGAGTCATGGACGTGAGCTACCATCAGTGATAGGGCTGGAGTCACGGCCGTGGGCTGGCGTTAGTGATGGGGCCAGAGACCCCGTGAACTGCGTTCCTTTCGGTTACACAGCTGGCCATGCCGCCCTGCACCGCTCCCTACCTCCTCGTCCTCCAGCCGCCGCAGGGTCTCGGTGATGAACTTGATGTACTGGGTGGTGAGCGTGGTGAGCTCACTGTACTGCGTCCGCAGGTCCACGTACTGTGGAGACAGTGGGTCAGCACGAGAGACGGGAGCTTGCCCGCGGCCCGCCGGCACCCCAGCAATGATGGGGCTGCACAGAGGCATGACACCGTGCCACACCCCCAAATCCACCCCTTCCCCACGAGGTCACCCCAGTGAGCAGCCGTGCCCCAGGAGCTGCAGGACATCCCCGGCCAGTGGCATGAGACCCCTCCCTCACCTCCTGGATGATGCTGTCAGATGCCGACTGCACTTTGGGCTTCTTGGCCGGCGACGCCACCGGCTCCACCTGTGCCTTGAAGCTCACCAGCTGCAGCTCATAGTCCTGATGAGGAGAGAGTGATCAAAGCTCTGCTACCCCTGGCAGCGGTGCTGTGAGCCCACCCCCTGCAGGATGCCGTGCTCCGTCCCCAGCCCCCCAGGCAGTTGGCCCACCTTGATGGCGTCGATGTACTGCTTGGCATAGCGCTGGCACTCCTCCACCTTCTCCTTGTGCTGCTCACACTCCTCCAGCAGTTTCTGGGGAGACATGTGGGGGTGAGCCCGGGCACCCCGTGGCCACCCAAGAGCGCACCACACCCCACCACGGCCAAGAGCACCCCTTGCCCGGCATGTCTGGGAATGGCCGGGAACACCCCTCACCCTGCTGCAGCCAAAAATGGTCAGGAGCATCCCTATCCTCCTGGGGACGGCCCCACCACGGGCCATGGGCAGGGATGATCCCCCTCCTGCTGCAGCCACCCAAGAGCAACACTCAACGTGCCATGGCTGGAGACAGCTGGGCACTGCCCTCACTCTGCCACACACAGAGATGGGCAGATCTGGGGATGGCCAGGTGAATCCCTTGCCACGCCACAGCCAGGGATAGCCGAGATCACCCCTCCTCCTGCTGTGGAATGCCCAGGAACACCCCTCACCCTGCTGGGGATGGCCAGGCACACCCCTCACCCTCCTGGGGATGGCTGAGACACACCTTGTCCCATTGGAGATGGCCAAGAACAACCCTCACCCATCTGGGAATGGCCAGGAGTACCCCTCACCCCACTGGGAATGGCCAGGCACACCCCTCACCCTACTGGGAATGGCCAGGCACACCCGTCATCCTGCTGGGGATGGCCAGGAGCATCCCTCACCCTGCTGGGGATGGCCAAGCACAACCCTCACCCTGCTGGGGATGGCCAGGAGCATCCCTCACCCCACTGGGGATGGCCAGGCTGACCCCTCACCCTGCTGGGGATGGCCAGGCACAGCCCTCACCTTGCTGGGGATGGCCAGGAGCACCCCTCACCCTGCTGGGGATGGCTGGGAGCACCTCTTGCCCCATTGGGGATGGCCAGGCAGACCCCTCACTCTGCTGGGGATGGCCAGGCAAACCCCTCACCCTGCTGTGGATGCCCAGGACTACCCCTCACCCTGCTGGGGATGGCTGGAAGCACCTCTTGCCCCATTGGAGATGCCCAGGCACAACCCTCACCCTGCTGGGGATGCCCAGGACTACCCCTCACCCTGCTGGGGATGGCTGGGAGCACCTCTTGCCCCATTGGGGATGGCCAGGCAGACCCCTCACCCTGCTGGGGATGGCCAGGCAAACCCCTCACCCTGCTGTGGATGCCCAGGACTACCCCTCACCCTGCTGGGGATGGCTGGAAGCACCTCTTGCCCCATTGGGGATGCCCAGGCACAACCCTCACCCTGCTGGGGATGCCCAGGAGCACTCCTCACCCTGCTGGGGATACCCAGGAGCACCCCTCACCCTGCTGGGGATACCCAGGATTACCCCTCACCCTGCTGGGGATGGCCAGGAGCACCTCTTGCCCCATTGGGGATGGACAGGCACAACCCTCACCCTGCTGGGGATGGCCAGGAGCACTCCTCACCCTGCTGGGGATGCCCAGGATTACCCCTCACCCTGCTGGGGATGGCCGGGAGCACCCCTTGCCCCACGGCCAGCCCTACCTTCTCCTGCAGCAGCTGCTCGCGCACGGCCTGGCTGTCGGTGATGGGCACGGCCTGGATGGCCTCCTGGCGCTGCCGGGCATCGCGGATCCACTGGCGCAGCGCGTCGCAGCTCTGCCGGTAGTAGCCCAGCTGGCGGCCCAGCTGGTCCAGCTCACGCTGGCGCAGGTCAGCCTGGCCCAGCACGGCCTGCCAGCGCTCCAGCAGCTGCTGCACCCGCTCCCGGTACCGCTCCAGGTCCACGTCCCGCTCGCTGTGGCCGCGGACCATCCGCTCGTTGACGTCCTTGGCCTTGCCGAGGTCGGTCTCCAGTGTGCTGAAGAAGGGCTGGTGCCCCTCGGCCTGTGCCCGCAGCCGCTGGGGCAGATGGGCACGGGTCAGGGCCGGCCGCGGTGTCCCCGGCCGCCCCCCGGCTCCCCTCGGCACCCCCAGAGCCCCCCGGTACCTTAAGCTCAGCCTTGCTGGCCTCCAGCTCAGCCAGGTCAGCCGGCACTGCCTGCACGTCCTTGAGCTGCTCCTCGTACTTGCGGAGCAGCTCCTCAGCCCCCTGCGTGCTCCGGATCACCAGCCCGATGGTCTTCAGCCTGCGGCGGAGCAGCGGGATCAGCCGGGAGCGGGATGGGAGCGGGATGGGAGCGGGATGGATCAGCCGGGAGCGGGATGGGAGCGGGAGCGGGACAGATCAGCCGGGAGCGGGATGGGAGCAGGATGGATCAGCCGGGAGCGGGATGGATCAGCCGGGAGCGGGATGGGAGCGGGAGCGGGACAGATCAGCCGGGAGCGGGATGGGAGCGGGATGGATCAGCCGGGAGCGGGATGGATCAGCCGGGAGCGGGATGGGAGCGGGAGCGGGATGGGATCAGCCGGGAGCGGGATGGATCACCCAGGAGCAGGATGGATCAGCCGGGAGCAGGATGGATCAGCCGGGAGCGGGATGGGAGCGGGATGGATCAGCCGGGATCAGGATGGGAGCGGGAGCGGGATGGGAGCGGGAGCGGGATGGGATCAGCCGAGAGCGGAATGGATCACCCAAGAGCAGGATGGATCAGCCGGGAGCGGGATGGGAGCGGGATGGATCAGCCAGGATCAGGATGGGAGCGGGAGCGGGATGGGAGCAGAAGCGGCAAGATCAGCCAGGAGCGGGATGGGAGCGGGAGCGGGATGGATCAGCCGGGATCAGGATGGGAGCAGGCAGCTCAGCAAGAGCAGCACCACAGAGCCAGAAGCGAAGGAAAAGGGGGAAAGGAAAAAAGGGGAAGAGGAAAAAAAAGGGAAAAAGGAAAAAAAAGGGGGAAAGAAAAAAAAGGGGGAAAGAGAAAAAAAAGGGAGAAAGAAAAAAAAAGTGGGGAAAAGGGAAAAAGGGAAAAAAAGGAAAAAGGAAAAAAGGGAAAAGGGAAAAAAGGTAAAAAGGTAAAAAGGAAAAAAGGGAAAAGGGAAGAAAAGGAAAAAAAAGGGGAAAAGGAAAAAAAGGAAAAAGGAAAAAAGGGAAAAAAGGGAAAAGGGAAAAAAGGAAGAGGGAAAAAGGACAAAAAGGGAAAAGGAAAAAAGGAGAAAAGGGAAAAAAGCAAAAAAGGGAAAAAGGGAAAAAAAAGGGAAAAAAGGGAAAAAAGTGAAAAAAAGAGAAAAGGGGGGAAAAGGAGGGAAAAGGGTGAAAAAAGGGGAAAGGGGGGAAAAGGAGGGAAAAGGAGGAAAAAGGAGGAAAAAGGAGGGAAAAGAGGGAAAAGAGGGAAAAGGAGGGAAAAGGAGGGAAAAGGAGGGAAAAGGAGGGAAAAAGGAAAAAAAAGGGAAAAAAGGAAAAAAGGGAAAAAAGGGAAAAAAGGGAAAAAAAGGAAAAAGAGGCAAAAAAGGGGAAAAGGAAAAAAGGGGGGACCAGGAAAAAAAAAAGGGAAAATGGAAAAAGGAGAAAAAGGAAAAAAGGGACAAAGGACAAAAGGGAATAAAGGAAAAGAGAAACAAAAGGAAGAAGAGAAGAGGGAAGGAAAAGAAAAAAGCATGCTGGCTCCCCCCAGACTCCCCACGGCCTCCCAAGTGCCCAGGCTCGTTTCCAGCCCAGGAGCCATGGAGTGACGGCGCCCGGGCTCACTCACTTCTCCAGGTAGATGCTGGAGAGGCTGTACACCTGCTCCATCTTCCGCAGGGTGACCTCCAGCTCGGAGCGCAGGACAGGGGCCGAGCCCGCCTGCTCCGGCTGCGCCAGCACCTGCTCCGTCTTCTCGCTGACCTTGGCCAGGTTCTTCTGGATGCCCTCCAGCTCCAGGTGTGTTTGCTGCAGGGAAGGAGTCCCTCAGTCCTTGCTGGCTGCAGGTCAGGGCCAGCCCTTGGACCCCAGGAGGAGCAGAGGAAGGCTCTGCAGCCCCTCGGTGCAGGTGGACAGGGGAGGTTGAGGAGGGATATTGGGAAAACTCCTCCTGGAAGGGCTCTCCAGCCTGGCACGGCTGCCCGGGACAGGGCTGGAGTGCCACCCCTGGGGAGACTTTACAGCCGTGTGGATCACCTGGGGACGTGCTCTGGGGTGGCCTTGGGGGACTGGGTGGACTCAATGGGCTTTTGCAACCCAAACCATTCCCCCCAGGCCCATCCTGGCACTGAGGCGGCCATCTGCGTGCACTACACGTGTCACAGGGCTGGGGTCACGCTGCACGTGGGGTCAGCCCAGGGGTTGCCACGGGGCTGGGGTCACCCTGGAGGCGTCACCCTGAGGATCTTGGGGGGATCCACTCGGGCCGTCCCCCGGGGCTCGCACACGTGTCACGCACCTGCTGCTCGGCCTGGCGCTGGGCGCACTCGCGCAGGGGGTCGGCCTTGAGGGGCAGGCGCAGGCGGTGCACGGTGCGGCTCTCGCAGCTCTCCAGCTGCAGCCGGATGTCCTTCAGCTGCGAGATGTAGCTCTTGCACAGGGACTCGTCCTGCTCTCCTGCGGGGACAGCGGGGCGGCTCAGTGCCCTGGGACACCACGGGGACACCGCGGGGACCCGCAGTGACACGGGGGTGGCTCAGCACCATGGGGACACACTGGGGACCCACAGTAGGGAGAGGGGACACACAGATGGCTCAGACTGTGGGGACACCCTGGGGACCCTCAGTAGGGAGAGGGGACATGGGGATGGCTCAGCACCCTGGGGACACCCTGGGGACCCTCTGCAGGGAGAGGGGACACAGAGATGGCTCAGCACCATGGGGACACCCTGGGGACCCTCTGCAGGGAGAGGGGACACACAGATGGCTCAGCACCCTGGGGACCCACAGCAGGGAGAGGGGAAAAGGGCATGGTTCAGCACCCTGGGGACACCTTGGGGCCCACAGCAGGGAGAGGGGACACAGGGATGGTTCAGCACCCTGGGGACACCTTGGGGACCCACAGTAAGGGGAGGGGACACATGGGGATGGTTTAGCACCCTGGGGACACCCTGGGGACCCTCAGTAGGGAGAGGGGACATGGGGATGACTGAGCATCCTGGGGACACCCTGGGGACCCACAGTAAGGGGAGGGGACATATGGGGATGGTTTAGCACCCTGGGGACCCACAGCAGGGAGAGGGGACACACAGATGGCTCAGCACCATGGGGACACCCTGGGGACCCATAGCAGGGAGAGGGGACACACGGATGGTTTAGTACCCTGGGGACACCCTGGGGACCCTCAGCAGGGAGAGGGGACACGGGGATGGCTCAGCACCCTGGGGACCCACAGCAGGGAGAAGGGACACAGGGATGGCTGAGCACCATGGGGACACCCTGGGGACCCTCAGTAGGGAGAGGGGACACAGGGATGGTTTAGTACCCTGGGGACACCTGGGGGCCCACAGTAAGAGGAGGGGACACAGGGATGGCTCCGGACCCTGGGGATACCCTGGGGACCCACAGTAGGGAGAGGGGACACGGGGATGACTCAGCAGCCTGGGGACACTCCAGGAGCCAGTGTGAGGGGGGAGACTGGGACAGCTCAGCAGCATGACGATACCCCAGGGACACCACAAGGACCTGCAGGTCACCCCAAGGACCTGGGAAAACCCTGGGGACCCCCATCCTTCAGAGGGGACCGAGAGGGGACACCCACCTTTCTCCTGGCTACGCAGCAGCAGCTCGTATTTGTGAGTGCAGGCATTGTAATCGCGCTCCACCTGCAGCCGGTCGTCGGGCTGGAAGCTCTGGGAGTCCTGGCTGTCCCGCAGGAACTCCTGGTAGTGCCTCTCCAGGCTGGACAGGACCTGACGCACCTCCTCGGCCGGCAGCGTGCGGAACTGGGGGGGGCACGGCCAGGTCAGCCCCCGCTGGGACCCCTGTGCCCCCCGTGCGGCTCCGGGACCCCCGGGAACTCACCGTGACGTGCGTCCAGGAGTGGATCTGCTGGATGTCCCGGGTCAGGTACTGCCAGGCGCGGAGGCTGCGCAGGTCCTGGTGCAGCTGCTGCCACAGCCCCAGCAGCTGCTGGTGGGTGGTCTCCAGCCTGTGGGCACGTGGAGTTAGAGGAGGGGACACAGGGGAGCCCGGGTGGGGTGCAGGGTCACTGTCCCCACCTGTGCACGGCGTCCAGAGCCTCCTTGTTGGGGGGTGGCAGGAGGAAGCAGACCGAGGGGACGACGGCCTCGCTGCCGCCGGCGCTCAGCACCCGCCACTGCTGCGGCTGCGCGTGGTTCACCAGGGCACAGGTGTCGTTCTTGTGCACCGTCACCTGCGGGGCAGGGGGTTAGGGTGGGGTGCGGGCCCTTGTGTCCACCTGTGCCTCTCCCATATTCCCCAGCGTGCCCCCCACATTCCCCTACGGGCCTGCTGTGGTCCCTGTCTGGGTGTGGGGGCCCCTTGTGTCCCCCCTTGTGTCCCCTCAAGGGGTTGGAGCAGCGTGACAGAAGGATGGGAGGTCCCCCATGTGTCCCCTTGTCCCCCACGGTGATGTCATACCAGAGGGGGGGTCCTCCTGTGTCCCCCCTGTGGTGCTGGGGCAGTGTGAGAGAAAGGTGGGAGGTCCCCCATGTGTCCCTGTGTCCCCTAGGGTAGTGTCAGACCGGGGGGGGTCCTCCTATGTCCCCCCCCACGGGGCTGGGGCAGCATCAGAGTGGGGTGCTGGACCCACCATGTCTCCCCACATCCCCCCACGGCCTCCCCAGGGGGGATCAACCCCAACCCAGCCCTCGCCTCCCCCCGCACCTCCATTTGCTTGTAGTCGCAGACGGCCTGGATGGGGGGCCGGCCCTGCAGGGGCGTCGAGGGGCTGCGCGGCTTCAGCTGCACGATGGTCCTGGCACGGCGGGAGAGACCCCCCAGCTGCGTCCCCAACTCCGCCAGCTGCTCCTTCTGCTCCTGTGGGGGCAGGTTTGGGACACCTCAGGATTTGGGGTGCCCCATGGTGTTGAGGGGCGTCAGAATTTTAGGGGGACACCAGCTTTTTTGAGAGAGCTCAGAAATATCAGGAGGTCCCAAAGGTTTTGGGAGCTCTTGGGATTTTGGGGGGGGTCCCGGGGGTTTGGGGAGGGGTCAGGAATATGAGGCAGGGGGGTCATCCTGGTCTGTTGCAGCAGTGGACGTGTTTGGGTCACCCCAGGAGCTGCAGTGGGGTGGCACCCCAGCACTCTGCAGCTGGACACCCCAGGGGCTGCCGTGGGACTCTGATTTTGGGGGTCATCCTGGGGGCTGCAGGGGGCTGTCACCTCAGAGTCACCAGGGGTTGGGGTCACCCTGCACGTGGGGCCAGCCTGGGGTCACCCTGGAGGTGTCACCCTGAGGATCTTGGGGGGATCCACTTGGGCCGTCCCCCTGGGCTCCCACTTGCCCCCGCTACGAGCTCATGCAGCAGGGTCACCCTGGGGGTCACTGTGGGGTCCCCCCGGGGTCTGGGGGTGTCCCTGGGGGTCTCGGGGGTGCCCTCACCGCGAGGTCCTGCAGCAGGTCCTCCAGGCGCGTGGCCGTGGTGCCGCGGTCGCAGCTGAACTTGCGCCGCATCGTCTCCTCCGTCTTCCGCAGCAGCTCCTCGGCCTCCCGCACCTCGGCGAAGAACTGGGGGGCCGGGGGTCAGCGCTGGGGTCACGCCCTCCCTGCCGCTCCCAGCCCCGCCCCGGCACCCCCCTCCCCGTACCTGGAAGTAGTTGGTGTTCTCCTTCAGGTGGGTCTCGATGCAGCAGCAGAGCTGCAGCATCCAGCTCCACTGGGTCTGCAGCGCTGCCAGGAACGCCTGCGGGGAGCGGGGGGGACAGCGGGGCTGGCACCGGGGGCACCTGCACCACTGCAGGTGGCCACACCCACACCTGGCCTGCACCCTCACCTGCACCCACACCTGCACCCAGACCTGCACCCACACCTGCACCCACACCTGCACCCGCACCTGCACCCGCACCTGCACCCACACCCTGCCTGCACCCACACCTGCACCCACACCTGCACCCACACCTGCACCCGCACCTGCACCCACACCCTGCCTGCACCCACACCTGCACCCACACCTGCACCCACACCTGGCCTGCACCCACACCCTGCCTGCACCCACACCTGCACCCACACCCTGCCTGCACCCATACCTGCACCCACACCTGGCCTGCACCCACACCTGCACCCACACCTGCACCCTCACCTGCACCCACACCTGCACCCTCACCTGCACCCACACCTGGCCTGCACCCACACCCTGCCTGCACCCACACCCTGCACCCACACCCTGCACCCCACACCAGTGACCCCCAGTGACCGCTGCACCCCACACCAGTGACCCCCAGTGACTGCTGCACCCCACACAGTGCCCACTGCACCCCACACTGCTGACCCCCAGTGACCCCCACACCCCACACCAGTGACCCCCAGTGACCGCTGCACCCCAAACCACTGACCCCCAATGACCACTACACCCCACACCGCTGATCCCCAATGACCCCTACACCCCACACTGTCCACCCCCAGTGCCCAGACCCTCCTGAACCCCCTCCCCAGCCCACCAAGGCCCCAAGGTGCCCCTCAGATTCTCCCAGCCCCTTCCGTTCCCCCAAGGTCACTGAGACCCCCAGGCCCCCTCCAGATTCCCCACACCCCCCAGACCCCCCGCAGCGCCCCCAGCCCCTCTCATGCCCCACCATTTGCCCCCAGCCCCACGCCCACCTCCAGTGTCTGCGCCCCGGGGTGCTCCTCACGCAGCAGCCTCTCGCCCGAGGTCCGCAGCTCCTGGATCCGCCGCTCCCGCAGCTCCAGCTCCCGCATCAGCGCCTGGGGCGGGCGGGGACGGGGCTCACACACGTGTGCAGGGCCAGGGGAAGGGGGGTTCAGGGCTCACACACGTGTGCAGGGCCAGGGGATGGGGGGTTCAGGGCTCACACACGTGTGCAGGGCCGGGGGATGGGGGGTTCAGGGCTCACACACGTGTGCAGGGCCGGGGGATGGGGGGTTCAGGGCTCACACACGTGTGCAGGGCCGGGGGGGTTCAGGGCTCACACACGTGTGCAGGGCCGGGGGGATGGGGGGTTCAGGGCTCACACACGTGTGCAGGGCCGGGGGATGGGGTGTTCAGGGCTCACACACGTGTGCAGGGCCGGGGGGAAGGGGGGTTCAGGGCTCACACACGTGTGCAGGGCCTGGGGGGTTCAGGGCTCACACACGTGTGCAGGGCCAGGGGATGGGGGGTTCAGGGCTCACACACGTGTGCAGGGCCGGGGAAATGGGGGGTTCAGGGCTCACACACGTGTGCAGGGCCGGGGGGGTTCAGGGCTCACACACGTGTGCAGGGCCGGGGGATGGGGGGTTCAGGGCTCACACACGTGTGCAGGGCCTGGGGGGTTCAGGGCTCACACACGTGTGCAGGGCCGGGGGAAGGGGTGTTCAGGGCTCACACACGTGTGCAGGGCCGGGGGATGGGGTGTTCAGGGCTCACACACGTGTGCAGGGCCGGGGGATGGGGGGTTCAGGGCTCACACACGTGTGCAGGGCCGGGGGGGTTCAAGGCTCACACACGTGTGCAGGGCCGGGGAAATGGGGGGTTCAGGGCTCACACACGTGTGCAGGGCCGGGGGGATGGGGGGTTCAGGGCTCACACACGTGTGCAGGGCCGGGGGGAAGGGGTTTCAGGGCTCACACACGTGTGCACAGCTCTGTGTGTATGGATACAGCTGGGGCTGTGTGTGCAAGGGGGGCTCTGGGGGTGCTCAGAGGGTTATGGGGGTGCCGGGTGTGGGGGGCACACGGGGGCTCAGTGCTGCAGAGCAGGGAGGGGACCACGGGACACAGCCGTGCACGTGTCCATGTGTGGGGATGGCACACGTGTGTGTGTGTGTGTGTGCCCGTGGGTGTGCCCACGTGGAGAAGCTGTGTCCTCCATGCATGTCTGCCCACATGCATGTCCATGCCATGGCCATGCCCATCTCTGTGTCCATGTCCACACCCATCCCTGCATTCACGCCCATGCCCATCCTAGTGCCCAGGTCGTGCCCATGCCCTTCCCCATGTCCAGGCCTGCGTCCATGCCCATCCCCATGTCCGTGTCCATGCCCATCCCTGTGTCCATATCGTGTCCCTGCCCATCCCTGTGTCCGTGTCCATGCCCATTTCTGTACCCTTGTCATGTCCGTGCCCATCCCCATGTCTGTGTCCATGTCTGTGTCCATGCCCGTGTCCATCCCTGTGTCCATGCCCATCTCCGTGTCCATGTCCCTGCCCATCCCTGTGTCCATGTCGTGTCCATGCCCATCCCCGTGTCTGTGTCCATGCCCATTTCTGTACCCTTGTCATGTCCATGCCCATCCCCATGTCCGTGTCCATCCCTGTGTCCATGCCCATCCCCATGTCCATGTTGTGTCCATGTCCATCCCCGTGTCCATGCCCACGCCCATGTCCATGCCCATTCCCATGTCCATGTCCCTGCCCATCCCTGTGTCCGTGTCCATGCCCATCCCTGTGTCCATATCGTGTCCATGCCCATCCCCGTGCCCATGCTGATTTCTGTACCCTTGTCATGCCCATTCCCATGTCCATCCCTGTGTCCATGCCCATCCCCGTGTCCGTGTCCATGCCGATTTCTGTACCCTTGTCATGCCCATTCCTATCCCCATGCCCATCCCCGTGTCTGTGGTGTGTCCATGTCTGTGTCCACGCCCGTGCTCATTCCCATGTCCATGTCACTGCCCATCCCTGTGTCCATGTCCATCCCCATGCCCATCCCCGTGTCCATATCGTGTCCATGCCCAACCCCGTGTCCGTGTCCATGTCCATGCCCATCCCTGCCCATCCCCATGTCCATGCCTCTGTCCATGCCAGTCCTTGTGCCCATGTTGTGTCCATGCCCATCCCCGTGTCCATGTTGTGTCCATGCCCATCCCCGTGTCCGTGCCCATCCCCATGTCCGTCCCTGTGTCCATGCCCATCCCTGTGTCCGTCCCTGTGTCCATGCCCATGTTGTGTCCATTCCTGTGCCCGTGTCCGTGCTCATCCCCGTGTCCATCCCTGTGTCCGTGTCCATCCCTGTGTCCATCCCTGTGTCCATGCCCATCCCCATGTCCGTCCCTGTGTCCATGCCCATGTTGTGTCCATTCCTGTGCCCATGTCCGTGCCCATCCCCATGTCCATCCCTGTGTCCATCCCTGTGTCTGTCCCTGTGTCCGTGTCCATCCCTGTGTCCATGCCCATCCCCATGTCCATCCCTGTGTCCATGTCCATCCCCGTGTCCGTGCCTCTGTCCATGCCAGTCCTTGTGCCCATGTTGTGTCCATGCCCATCCCCATGTCCATCCCCATGTCCATGCCCATCCCTGTGTCCGTCCGTGTGTCCATGCCCATCCCCATGTCCATCCCTGTGTCCATGCCCATGTTGTGTCCATTCCTGTGCCCATGTCCGTGTCCATCCCCGTGTCCGTGCCTCTGTCCATGCCAGTCCTTGTGCCCATGTTGTGTCCATGCCCATCCCCATGTCCATCCCCATGTCCATGCCCATCCCTGTGTCCGTCCCTGCGTCCATGCCCATGTTGTGTCCATTCCTGTGCCCGTGTCCGTGCCCATCCCCGTGTCCATGCCCACATGTCACCCCCCGTTCCCGTACCGAGTAGCTCTCCTTCTTGGCAGCCATGGCGGGGTTGTTGTGGCTCCAGTCGAAGGCCACCTCCTCCTCCTCGCGCTCGCTCAGCCACAGCAGCTCTTTGGTGGCGGCGCTGACGAAGCCGTGGAGACTCTCCAGGTGCCGCAGCCGTGACTTGGAGGAGTTCTGGGGAGGCACGGGGAGGGTGGTTGGCAGCTGCGTCCCACCCCTGCACGGCCTCATCCCCGCAGGGCTGCTCCCTGCACACCCTCCGTCCCCCTTATCCTCCTCCCCACTTCCCCCCATGTCCTGCATCCCCCTCCCCACAGCCCCCCACACGTCCCCAGCGGCTCCCCTCTGTCCACCACCCCCCTGAGCCCCCAGACCACACGTCCCCAGCAGGTCCCCTCTGTCCACCATCCCCCTGAGCCCCCAGGCCACACGTCCCCAGCAGGTCCCCTCATGGCTACCACCCCCCTGATCCCCCTGGCCACACGTCCCCAGCGGCTCCCCTCATGTCCACCACGTCCATGACCCCCAGGTCACACGTCCCCAGCGGGTCCCCTCATGTCCACCACCCCCCAGGCCACACGTCCCCAGCGGGTCCCCTCATGACCACCACCCCCCAAGGCCACACGTCCCCAGCGGGTCCCCTCATGTCCCCCACCCCCCTGACACCCGTCCCCCCGCGTCCGCCCTCCGCTCCGGGCTCACCAGCAGCTTGGCGTACTGCAGCTCCAGCTTGCCCAGGCACTCCCGGTAGGCGCCGCTGGGGCCGGGGGACAGCTGGCTCTGCGGGAGACACCGTCAGCCCAGGACCCCCACCCCAGACACCCCCTGCACCCCGCAAGGGGAGCGGCAGAGGGGACTCGTGGGGAGGGCAGCGCTTCGGGGGTGCAGGGGATGCATCGGGCCACGGTGCCCCCCACCCTGCCGGGCACCCCGGGCAAGGGCACAGCTGGGGGCGGAGGTTGTGGGGGCCGGGGTGGGCTGCTGTCCCCAAAGTGCCCCCCACCAGGCCGTGCGCAGCCCCAGGAGCAGAGGTGGGTGAGCCCTGGGGGCTTTGGGGAGCAGAAGGAGGGGCGGCCGTGGTGCTTCAGGGACCCCGAGGCACAGAGCAAAGGCAGCCCCGCGGGAAAGGCTCGGGAGCAGGGGAGGGGACAGCACCGGGGGGACCCTCTGAAGCAGAGTGGGGACAGCCCCAGGG
>NC_052017.1:151801864-151844041 GCF_015832195.1 Motacilla alba alba
ACCTGTTCTGTCCCTGCCATCCTGTTACACAACCCGCAGGTGAGGGCAAGGCAGCGGATGGGGAATGTTTTGATTCCAGCGAAGCATTTGACGCAGTGTGCCACAAAGCCCTGAGCTCAGCGCTAACTCAGCCCGCAGGAGCCCAGCCGCGGGCAGGGAGGCACGGGGGGGCACGGCCGTGGGCCCCTCACGGGCACTGGTGGCCAGCTCCACCCTGGGGCACGGGGGAAGGAGCAGAGCTGGGGCAGAGAGCAGCAGCGCTGCCCAGTCACGCAGGAGAAGCACCCCAGTGCGCGGCTGTGCCCCGGGCCTGGGAGACTGGGCAGGGAAACTGAGTCAGGGACAGCCCAGCGGGACGGGCGGTGCCAGAGCTGCCCCACCCAGGGCAGGAGGGGCGCCCAGGGCACACAGCTCTTTTCCAGGAACTCTCCCTGTCGCAGGATCATCAAAGTCCGGGGTGGTGGAGGTGGGAAGGGACCTCAAAGCTCACCTGCCATGGCAGGGACATCTCCCAGGGTCCCAGGCTGCTCCAAGCCCTGTCCAGCCTGGCCTTGGGCACGTCCAGGGATCCAGGGGCAGCCACAGCTGCTCTGGGAATTCCATTGCAACACCCCAGAACCCTCACAGGCAGGAATTCTGTCCCAAAATCCTACCCCAGTATCTAACACTGCTGCCATTGCAACACCCCAGAATCCTCACAGGCAGGAATTCCTTCCCAAATCCCATTTCATATCTAACACTGCTCTGATTGCAACAACTCACCACCCTCACAGCCAGGAATTCCTTCCCAAATCCCATTCTGCTCCCATTGCAACATCCCAGAACCCTCACAGGCAGGAATTCCTTCCCAAATCCCATCCCGAATCTAGCACTGCTCCCATCACAACACCCCAGAACCCTCACAGCCAGGAATTCCTTCCCAAATCCCATTTCATATCTAACACTGCTCTGATTGCAACAACTCACCACCCTCACAGGCAGGAATTCCTTCCCAAAATCCCATCCTGCTCCCATTGCAACACCCCAGAACCCTCACAGGCAGGAATTCCTCCCCAAATCCCATCCTGCTCCCATTGCAACATCCCAGAACCCTCACAGGCAGGAATTCCTTCCCAAATCCCATCCCAAATCCCATCCCAAATCCAGCACTGCTCCCATCGCAACACCCCAGAACCCTCACAGGCAGGAATTCCTCCCCAAACCCCATCCATCCCAAATCCAGCAGTGCTCCCTGGCAGCGGGAAGCCCCCGTCCATCCCCAGGGGATTCCTGCCCGGCAGCCCCAGCAGCCGGGCGCTCCCGGTGCAATCCCAGCAGGCAGGGACGCTGCCTCCGGCCCCAGCAGGATCTCGGGAGCGCCGCTGGAGCTGGGAGGGAGCCTCTGCTTCCCTCTGTGCCCTTGGCCCGAGCGAACACTGCGGTCCCTGTTCTCCGGGAGGGCGCAGAGCAGGATTTTTCCACTGGCCCGGGCAGAGCCAGGAGAGCTCCTGCAGGGGCAGAGCAGGGCTGCTCTTTCCTGGGAGAAGCCGTTCCCGGCCCACGCCTGCGGCCGGAGCCTGCAGCGATGTTTGCTTTACCCCCCGGGCCTGCTTGGCCCCGGCAGGGGACGCGAACCTGAGGTCACCCCAGCCAGCCCCGGGAGGGGACACCAGCCTGGGCCACCCCAGCCCAACACTGTCCAGCCTGGGGAGGTGACACCAGCCTGGGCCACCCCAGCATGGCCCCGGGAGGGGACACCAGCCTGGGACACCCCAGCACGGCCCTGGGAGGGGACACAAGCCTGGGCCACCCCAGCACTGCCCTGGGAAGGGACACCAGCCTGGGCCACCCCAGCACTGCCCTGGGAGGGGACACCAGCCTGGGGTCACCCAGCACTGCCCTGGGAGGTGACACCAGCCTGGGCCACCCCAGCACTGCCCTGGGAGGTGACACCAGCCTGGGCCACCCCAGCACTGCTCTGGGAGGTGACACCAGCCTGGGGCCACCCCAGCCCAGCCACGGGAGGTGACACCAGCCTGGGCCACCCGAGCACTGCCCCGGGAGGGGACACCAGCCTGGGGCACCCCAGCACTGCCCTGGGAGGGGACACAAGCCTGGGACACCCCAGCACTGCCCCGAGAGGGGACACCAGCCTGGGCCACCCCAGCCCAACACTGCTCTGGGAGGTGACACCAGCCTGGGCCACCCCAGCACTGCTCTGGGAGGGGACACGAGCCTGGGACACCCCAGCACTGCCCTGGGAGGGGACACCAGCCTGGGCCACCCCAGCACTGCCCTGGGAGGGGACACGAGCCTGGGCCACCCCAGCACTGCTCTGGGAGGGGACACGAGCCTGGGACACCCCAGCACTGCCCTGGGAGGGGACACCAGCCTGGGGTCACCCCAGCACAGCCCTGGGAGGTGACACAAGCCTGGGGTCACCTCAGCCCAGCCCTGGGAGGGGACACAAGCCTGGGGCCACCCCAGCACTGCTCTGGGAGGTGACATGAGCCTGGGGCCACCCCAGTGCAGCCCTGGAAGTGACACCAGCCCAGCGTCACTCCAGCCCAGCCCCTCTCCCAGGAAATGGGGCTGGCAGTGGCACGGGGCTCTGCAGGGTCCGGGAGGACAGGGAGAGGATCCCAGTGCCAGCCTGCACCGGGCAAGTGCTGCCAGAGGGGCTGGGACGGAAGTGGGAGCAGCAGGAGCCCAGGGAGAGGATGAGCAGCTGGAATGCCATCCCATGGGAATGCTGTGCCTCATCCCTGGGAATGCTGTGTCTCATCCCATGGGACTGCTGTGCCCCATGGGCGTCCTGTGCCCTATCCCATGGGAATGCTGTGCCCCATCCCTCAGGAATGCTGTGGCCCATCCCTGGGAATGCTGTGCCCAGTCCCTAGGAATGCTGTGCCCCGTCCCTGGGAATGGTGTGCCCCGTCCCTGGGAATGCTGTGCCCTGTCCCTGGGAATGCTGTGCCCCGTCCCTGGGAATGCTGTGCCCTGTCCCTGGGAATGCTGTGCCCCATTCCCTGGGCATCCTTGCCCTATCCCATGGGAATGCTGTGCCCTGTCCCTGGGAATGCTGTGCCCCATCCCTGGGAATGCTGTGCCCCATCCTACTGCACAGCCCCTGTGCCCACCATCCCAAGCCGAGCCCACCATCCCAAGCCGAGCCCACCATCCTAAGCCATGCCCAGCATCCCAAGCCGTGCCCACCATCCCAAGCCGGCCCAGGCCCGGGGAGCCCCGGCAGAGCTCAGCCAGGACACACGCCCGTGCTGGAAGAGCATCCCAGCCCCGCAGGCTCCGAGGGCTGGGCAGGAGCAGCGGCCGGCAGGAACCAGCCCAGGCGGGAGGAACTCGCTCGGATTTCCGTGTTCGTGCCCTGCCCGGCAGCCGAGCCCGCGGCACAGCCCCGGGAGAGGCACGGCACAGCCCCGGGAGAGGCGCGGCACAGCCCCGGGAGAGACGCGGCACAGCCCCGGCAGAGGCACGGCACAGCCCCGGGAGAGGCACGGCACAGCCCCGGGAGAGGCGCGGCACAGCCCCGGGAGAGGCACGGCACAGCCCCGGGAGAGGCACGGCACAGCCCCGGGAGAGGCGCGGCACAGCCCCGGGAGAGGCGCGGCACAGCCCCGGGAGAGGCACGGCACCGAGCAGCTCCGCCGCGGGTTTGCGCTCCGGGCAGAGCGGAGCCGCAGCATTCCAGAACCTTCACCTGGCCCGGGACACCCCCAGCCCGGCCCGGGACACCCCCAGCCCGGCGGGGAACACGAACCAACCCTCCGGGAATGCCCGGGTCTCCGGTTACAGCAGGGGAAAAGCAGGAAGGGCCGGGGGGCACGCAGGGGGCGGGAGCCGGCCGCAGCTCGGGCACCGCCAACAAAACCAACCCCCTTGGGAAAGAGGGAAAGGGCCAAAAACCAGCTGGGATAAAAACAGGAAAGGGAAGAAAACAGGGCAAATGCCAGTAATTGTGAGGCTTCGGGAGGGGGAGCACGGGGGGAACGGGATGGGAGCTGAGGAGAAAGGAGAAAGGAGCTGCAGCCGGGAATTCCTGAACACAACAGGGATAAAGGAGCTGCAGCCTGGAATTCCTGAGCAGGACAGGGATAAAGGAGCTGCAGCCTGGAATTGCTGAGCAGGACAGGGATAAAGGAGCTGCAGCCTGGAATTCCTGAGCAGGACAGGGATAAAGGAGCTGCAGCCTGGCATTCCTGAGCAGGACGGGGATAAAGGAGCTGCAGCCTGGAATTCCTGTGCAGGCCAGGGATAAAGGAGCTGCAGCCTGGAATTCCTGAGCAGGACAGGGATAAAGGAGCTGCAGCCTGGAATTGCTGAGCAGGACAGGGATAAAGGAGCTGCAGCCTGGAATTCCTGTGCAGGACAGGGATAAAGGAGCTGCAGCCTGGAATTCCTGAGCAGGACAGGGATAAAGGAGCTGCAGCCTGGAATTCCTGAGCAGGACAGGGATAAAGGAGCTGCAGCCTGGAATTCCTGTGCAGGACAGGGATAAAGGAGCTGCAGCCGGGAATTGCTGAGCAGGACAGGGATAAAGGAGCTGCAGCCTGGAATTGCTGAGCAGGACAGGGATAAAGGAGCTGCAGCCTGGAATTGCTGAGCAGGACAGGGATAAAGGAGCTGCAGCCTGGAATTCCTGTGCAGGACAGGGATAAAGGAGCTGCAGCCTGGAATTCCTGAGCAGGACAGGGATAAAGGAGCTGCAGCCTGGAATTCCTGTGCAGGGATGGGATAAAGGAGCTGCAGCCTGGAATTCCTGAGCAGGACAGGGATAAAGGAGCTGCAGCCTGGAATTCCTGAGCAGGACAGAGATAAAGGAGCTGCAGCCTGGAATTCCTGAGCAGGACAGGGATAAAGGAGCTGCAGCCTGGAATTCCTGAGCAGGACAGGGATAAAGGAGCTGCAGCCTGGAATTGCTGAGCAGGACAGGGATAAAGGAGCTGCAGCCTGGAATTGCTGAGCAGGACAGGGATAAAGGAGCTGCAGCCTGGAATTCCTGTGCAGGACAGGGATAAAGGAGCTGCAGCCTGGAATTCCTGAGCAGGACAGGGATGGGATAAAGGAGCTGCAGCCTGGAATTCCTGAGCAGGGATGGGATAAAGGAGCTGCAGCCTGGAATTCCTGAGCAGGGATGGGATAAAGGAGCTGCAGCCTGGAATTCCTGAGGAAAACAGGGATAAAGGAGCTGCAGCCTGGAATTCTTGGGCAGGGATGGGATAAAGGAGCTGCAGCCTGGAATTCCTGAGCAGGACAGGGATAAAGGAGCTGCAGCCTGGAATTCCTGAGCAGGACGGGGATGGGATAAAGGAGCTGCAGCCTGGAATTCCCATGGAGAACAGGAACGGGATTCAGGAGCTGCAGCCAGGCCCTCCTTGCAGAGTCTGGATGGGGATCCAGGAGCGTGTTCCTGCATGAAAAAGCAGCAGTTCCTGCCCCGGAGCCCCACGGCAGGCTGACGTCAGCCCCTCCCCAGCAGCGAGAACAAGGCTCGGGATTGTTGCGGCCGGCGCGATCCCGGAGGATTAAAGGCTCGGTGAAATGGAGAACGCGGCACGGGGAGAGCAGCGCCGGCGCTCCGTCCGCAGGAGGCTCCGCTCCTCCCACACCCGCTCGGAAGGGCTCCAGACCCGGCAGAGCCGAGCTTTGCTCCTTGCCAGAGCCCCGAGCACGTGCTGGGGACAGAATTCCGCTGTCTTGGAATTGCTTCCAGCAGCGTTTATCCGCTGGCGAGCTCCGCGCTGGGATTACAGTTCCTTTTTTTTTACCCTTAACTGGGGTAAAACCCCGGTTCAGAGCACAGGGTGAAGCCTTCACTGTCCCGAAGTGTTGGATATTAACCCTAAATTCTTGGATATCATCCTAAATTCTTGGCTATTAACCCTAAAGTCCTGGATATTAGCCCAAATTCTCAGATATCAATCCTAAACAATTTGATATCATCCTAAATTCTTGGATATTAACCCTAAATTCTTGGCTGTTAACCCTAAACTCCTGGATATTAGCCCAAATTCTCAGATATCAATCCTAAAGTCCTGGATATGAACATTAAAGTCCTGGATATTAGCCATAATTCTTGGATATTAACCCTAAATTCCTGGCTATTAACCCTAAAGTCTTGGATATTAACCCAAATTCTTGGATATTAAGCCTAAACTCTTAGATATCACCCCGAATTCTTGGCTATTAACCCTAAATTCTCGGATGTCACCCTGAATTCTTGGATATTAACCCTAAATTCTTGGATATATCCCCAAATTCTTGGGTATTAACCCTAAATCCTTGGAATCACCCCGAATTCTTGGATATTAAGCCTGAATTCTTGGATATCACCCCAAATTCTTGGCTATTAACCCTACATTCATGGATACCATCCTGAATTCTTGGATATTAACTTAAATTCTCGGATATCACCCCGAATTCTTGGGCATTAACCCTAAATCCTTGGAATCACCCTGAATTCTTGGATATTAACCCTACATTCATGGATACCATCCTGAATTCTTGGATATTAACCCTAAAGTCTTGGCTATTAACCCTAAATTCTCGGATATCACCCCGAATTCTTGGATATTAACCCTAAATTCTTGGAATCACTCTGAATTCCTGGCTATTAACCCTAAAGTCTTGGATATTAACCCAAATTCTTGGCTATTAACCTTAAATTCTCGGATGTCACCCCGAATTCTTGGATGTTAACCCTACATTCATGGATACCATCCCGAATTCTTGGATATTAATCCTAAATTCTTGGAATCACCCTGAATTCTCAGATATCACCCCGAATTCTTGGCCATTGACCCTAAATCCTTGGAAGCTCACCTGCGGGATCAGCTGAGCTCGGCAGGGTCACCCCCAAGCTCTCCCTGCAGAGCTCCCCCGCGGCAGGCAAACAGAAGCCAGGGGAGCAGGGAGAGAGAGGCAGGAGCGAGGGCGAGGGCAGGAAAGGAAGGAGCCAAGCCCTGCAGCCGATGCCCCCGCGCCGGAACGGCTCCTCGTGCTCCCAGCCCGGCTCCCTGGGGACGGCTGGCAACGGAGCAGCTTTTAAAAATAACCCCGTGGCAGATATTGCATAGCTGGAGCCCTCCCAAGTCATCCGGCGCGGAGCCGGGATCCTGCTGCCAACTGCCAACCTCGTCAATGCCTAAAAATGGGAACCCCCTGCCCCTGGCGGGACTCCAGCGCTTACTGTCTTTTTCCACGCTTTGTTTTCCTTCCCCCCACCTGTGGGGACCCCACAGCAGCGCCCCAAAGCCTCCCTCCCCTCTCGCTGGTGTTTTAACACCACCTCGTTCTCCCCAAGCGCTGCCTCGGCGTTTCTGCCCCGAGTTTTTGGCGGCTGTTTCCCTCCTCTCGCCCTGCTGGACGAGCCAAAGCTCAGAGTCGGAACTGGGGGCGTCCCCGGGGTGGTTTGGGTGGGGAGGGACCTTCAACACCCCCAGTGCCACGGGCAGGGACACCTCCCCCCTAGGCCGGGTTCCTCCAAACCCCATCCAGCCCGGGCTGGAAAACCTCCAGGGATCCAGGGGCAGCCCCAGCTGCTCTGGGCTCCCTGCGCTGGGGCCAAACCACCCTCACAGCCAGGAATTCCTCCCCAAAATCCCATCCGGCCCTGCCCTCTGCCACTGGGAGCCATTCCCTGGGTCCTGTCCCTGCAGGCCTTGTCCCCAGTCCCTCCCCAGCTCCCCTGGAGCCCCTCCAGGCCCTGCCCCATCCCCACCACCATCCCATCCCATCCCATCCAGGTCCCCCTGGGTGCCTCATCCCTGTCACCATCCCATCCCATCCCGGTCCCCCTGGGTGCCCCATCCCCATCTCCATCCCATCCCATCCCATCTCATCCCGGTCCCTCTGGGTGCCCCATCCCCATCTCCATCCCATCCCATCCCATCCCGGTCCCCCTGGGTGCCTCATCCCTGTCACCATCCCATCCCATCCCGGTCCCTCTGGGTGCCCCATCCCCATCTCCATCCCATCCCATCCCATCCCGGTCCCCCTGGGTGCCTCATCCCCGTCACCATCCCATCCCATCCCATCCCATCCCATCCCATTCCATCCCATCCCATCCCATCCCATCCCATCCCATCCCATCCCATCCCATCCCATCCCGGTCCCCCTGGGTGCCCCATCCCCTCCCTCCCTCAACCCCAAGGCTATTAACCCTAAATTCTTGGATATCATCCTGAATTCTTGGACACCAATCCTAAATTCTTAGATCTCATCCTAAATTCTTGGATACTAACCCTAAATTCTCAGATACCATCCTGAATTCTTGGATATCATCCTGAATTCTCATGTATCATCCTGAATTCTTGGGTACCAACCCTAAATTCTCAGATATCGTCCCGAATTCTTGGATATTAACTCTAAATTCTTGGATATCATCCTGAATTCTTGGGTATCATCCTGAACTCTTGGGTATCAACCCTAAATTCTCGGATATCATCCTGAATTCTTGGATATTAACCCTAAATCCTTGGATATCATCCTGAATTCTAGGGTATCAACCCTAAATCCTTGGATATCATCCTGAATTCTTGGGTATCAACCCTAAATCCTTGGATATCATCCTGAATTCTAGGGTATCAACCCCAAATTCTTAGATAGCGTCCTGGAATTCTTGGATACCAACCCTAAATCCTTAGATATCATCCTGAATTCTCAGATATCATCCTGAACTCTTGGGTATCAACCCTAAATTCTCAGATGTCATCCCGAATTCTTGGATATTAACCCTAAATTCTCGGATATAGAAATTGATAAATAGATTTTAGATATAGAAATTGATAAATAGCTTTTGAATATAGAAATTGATAAATAGCTTTTAGATATAGAAATTGATAAATAGCTTTTGGATATAGAAATTGATAAATAGATTTTGAATTTAGAAATTGATAAATAGCTTTTGAATTTAGAAATTGAAAATAGCTTTTGGATATAGAAACTGATAGTTTTTGGATATAGAAATTGATAAATAGCTTTTGAATTTAGAAATTGATAAATAGCTTTTGAATACAGAAACTGATAAATAGATTTTGGATATAGAAATTGATAAATAGTTTTTGAATATAGAAACTGACAAATACCTTTTGAATACAGAAACTGATAAATAGCTTTTGGATATAGAAATTGATAAATAGCTTTTGGATATAGAAACTGATAAATAGCTTTTGAATACAGAATTTGATAAATAGTTTTTGGATATAGAAACTGACAAACAGCTTTTAGGAACCTAAGACAATAGTGGGCCTCCTCTGTTCTGAAACCGCCTGAAGGCAGGCGATGGGAGTTCCACCAAGGGCTCACTTGTCACATCTGCATTGAAAAGGCAGAAAGAACGAGGAGGGCTCCATTTACTTCCTCATTTTGGGACCCCTCCCCATGGAAGGGACCACCGACCCATTTCAAGGAACAAACTTTTGAACTAATTACCATCCGAAGCGGGGGAATGGGATGTACCAAAGCTATGAATATATTTGTATTTTGGGCATTCAATACTTGCATAGATAAAAGAACTCTGAAATCACCTGTACATGTATTTGTATTTTGGGTATTCAATACCTGCAGAGTTAAAAGGGCTCTGTAATCACCTGTACATGTATTTGTATTTTGGGTATTCAATACCTGCACAGGTAAAAGGGCTCTGAAATCACCTGTACATGTGTTTGTATTTTGGGTATCAATACCTGCACAGGTAAAAGGGCTCTGTAATCACCTGTAAATGTATTTGTATTTCGGGTATTCAATGCCTGCACAGGTAAAAGGGCTCTGAAATCACCTGTACATGTATTTGTATTTCGGGTATTCAATGCCTGCACAGGTAAAAGGGCTCTGAAATCACCTGTACATGTATTTGTATTTTGGGTATCAATGCCTGTACAGATAAAAGCACTCTGTGATCACCTGTAAATGTATTTGTATTTTGGGTATCAATGCCTGTACAGATAAAAGGGCTCTGTAATCACCTGTACATGTATTTGTATTTTGGGTATTCAATACCTGCACAGGTAAAAGCACTCTGTGATCACCTGTAAATGTATTTGTATTTCGGGTATTAAATACTTGCATAGATAAAAGAACTCTGAAATCACCTGTAAATGTATTTGTATTTTGGGTATTCAATGCCTGTACAGGTAAAAGGGCTCTGTAATCACCTGTAAATGTATTTGTATTTCGGGTATTCAATACCTGCACAGGTAAAAGGGCTCTGTAAATGGCGGCTTGCTTTTGGCAGCTATCCCGCAATAAACATCCACTTTCTAACTTTAAACTGTCAGGGAGGTTTTGTCCACATCGGTGCTAGACCAGTATCCACATTTTTTTTTATTTTTAATAAATCAGGAGGGCGTGGGAATCACAGCCGGAGCCCAGGAGAAGGGGCAGGGGCAGGTGGTGGGAGCAGCAAACGCCTGCGGGCCACAGCCCCCCCTTCCCGGGCAGACCGAGGGGTTTGGGAGCCCAAACCAGCGGGGAAAAACCGGACCGAGCCCAGCACGAGCTGCGGGGCTCCGCCAGCAGAGGCACAAAGCCTTTCCACAGCAGCAGAAAACCGAGCTGCTTCTGCTCCCGCTCCCCAGGGCGGGTGGGAAAAGCCAATGGGGTCACCAAGGCAAGGCTGAGGGAGCCCCGGGGCTCCCGCCTGGGGAATCCCGCGCCAGCAGCAGCTCCCGGGCAGCAGGAGAGCTCTGAGAGGGGCAGGGTAGGGACACTGCGAGGGACACCGGGCTGCCCCTCCCCACGCCCCGTCCCTGCTGCTCCCTGAGCTGCTCCTGGCTCCACATCCCCGAGGAGCAGAGCGCCAAGAGCAGGCACAGGAGGCTGGGAAGGGAGATTCTCCCCGGGGGCAGGGCAGGCCCAGCGCAGCGGCCCGGTGTGTGAGAACAAGGTGCGCTCCTTGCGTCCGCACGGCTCGTGTGCGATAACGGCAATACATCGCTCTCAGTCTGCCCTGAGCTGTGGGGTCACGGAATGGTTGGGGCTGGAAGAGCCTCCGAGCCCACCCTGCGCCACCCCCAGCCCCGGTCCCCATGTCCCCACACCCACAGGGGTGTGAAGTCTCCCCCCCGGCTGGGGACTCCGCTGCCCTGGGCAGCCCTTTCCAGGAGCAATTTCCACAATATCCCAGCCTGAGCTGCCCTGGCCCAGCCTGGGGCCGTTCCCTCTCCTCCTGCCCCACACCCCTGGCTGTCCCCTCCTGTCAGGGAGTTGTTCAGAGCCACAAGGGCCCCCCTGAGCCCCCTTTTGTCCAGGCTGAGCCCCCCAGGTCAGGCAGGACACCTGCCTGTGCTCCACCCGCACCCCAGGCTCCCAGTGCAAGCTCTGCCCAGCAGGACGCTGCTGGCCCTGCCCTCCAAACCGCAGCTCTGAGGGTCCCACACAGGGCTGGCCTCTCTGACAAGCTGACTGGGGCAATCAGTAACGCCAGGGGATCTTCAGGAGAGCTCCCCGTGGGCACGGAGCCCAGCAGAGCCGAGGGCAGAGTGGATCTCCAGCTCCCGGCTCCTTCCTGCACGTCACGGAGCATCTGCGAATCTGCACAAACACAGCTCCTGCACAAAACTTCCTCCAGCCGGCAACCGGGAGCCTTCCTGCCGCTGCGGCTCTCCTGGAGCAGCTGCGCTGCCCTTGGGAAGGCCAGCCCACCCTCCCCAGCCCCGGCTGGAAGATCCCTGGCGATGGAGAGCACCGGGACCCAAAGCACTCGTGCATAAATCAGCATTGAAACCCTCACCACTAAACACGGCTGTTTGGCAGTGGAATCCTGAAATCCTCACCATTACACATGGCTGTTTGGCACTGAAATCCTCACCATCAAACATCCCTGTCTGGCACTGAAATCCTGAAATCCTCACCATTTAAAGTCCCTTTTTGGCACTGAAATCCTCACCATCAAACACCCCTGTTTGGCACTGAAATCCTCACCATTAAACGTTGCTGTTTGGCACTGAAATCCTGAAATCCTCACCATTAAAAGTCGCTGTTTGGCACTGAAACCATCACCATTAAAAGTCACTGTTTGGCACTGAAACCCTCACCATTAAACATCCCTGTTTGGCACTGAAATCCTGAAATCCTCACCAATAAACATCCCTGTTTGGCACTGAAATCCTGAAATCCTCACAATTTAAAGTCGCTGTCTGGCACTGAAATCCTCACCATTAAAAGTCGCTGTTTGGTATTGAAATCCTCACCAATAAACATCCCTGTTTGGCACTGAAACCCTCACCATTAAACGTTGTTGTTTGGCATTGAAACCCTCACCATTTAAAGTCCCTGTTTGGCACTGAAACCCTCACCATTAAACGCTGCTGTTTGGCCAGAACAGACTGAAGGAATTTTCACAACATCCCACCCTGAGCTCCCCCGGCCCAGCTGAGGCCGTTCCCTCTCCTCCTGTCCCTGTTCCCTGGGATTAGATCCCAAACCCGCCCCGGCTGTCCCCTCCTGGCAGGAGCTGTGCAGAGCCACAAGGTCCCCCCTGAGCCCCCTTTTCTCCAGGCTGAGCCCCTTCCCAGCTCCATTCCTGTCCCCGAACACGCTCCAGCCCCTCGATGTCCCCCATTCCACGAGGGCCAGGGTCAAGGTCAGGCACCGCGGTGTGGGGAAGGTGTTTTCCGGAGCAGGAACGGGGAGAAGGGGCTGTGTGGGCGCGGAAGCACCTGGCAGCACCGAGGGACACAAGGGCAGAGCAGCTTCTCAGCCAGGAGCGAGTTATCAGCCAGGAGCAGGTTATCAAGATCTCAGCTAAGCCCGGGCTGGGAATTCGGGCCGGGAGATGCAGCCGCGGGCCGGGCCGAGCGCTGGGGCCGGCTCCTCTACGGGGACAGGGGAGATAAGGGGCAGATAAAGGGTTTGGCCGTGGATGGGCCTTTCCCCTGCAGGCGCCGGCGGTGCCTGCGGCGTGTCTGCCGCCCAGCCCTGCCTGGGGCCAGGATTCACCCGCCGGCTCTGCTCCCGGGGCCCTGACGGGGACAGGGGCACTCCAGCCCCGTTTTTGGGGAGGCGCTCCTGATGCTGCAGCCTGGCGTAGGAAGATGGGCTGTCCCCCTTCTCTGGAGAGGAGGAACCTCGCTCTCCAGCCCTGGGGGCGGCTCTGAGGGCAGCCCCGACACCCCAGCGGCGACCCGGCAAGCCCCCGCTCCCGCAGGAGCTGCGGGCCAGCGCCCCGGGGTCACCATGCTGCCACCTGTGGGGCTGGCACCGGGCACAGCTCCGGGACCCGGACCAGCAGAACCCTCCGGGAGCCTCCAGCGGCCCCGCGGGGCGGCTCCCGGCGGATCCCGCCGGAACCGGGGCCGCGGGACGGGCCCGGGCCGCCCCGGGGCACAGCCCGGCTCTCCGCCCCACACCGGGGCACGGCGAGCGCAGCTCCCGGGGGGCACAGCGAGCCCGGCACCGGAGGAGCCAGACTCCTGCCCCACACACCCCAGAGCAGGGCACGGTGAAAGCTGACCCCTTGCACCCTGCACCCCGCACCAGCAGCCGCACCGGGGCACGGCGAGATCGGCCCCCCGAGCACCTGGGCACGGTGAGCCCGGTGCCCGCAGCGGCACAGCCCGCACCGGGACACGGCGGGCTCGGCTCCCCGCACCGAGACACGGCGGGCTCGGCTCCCCGCACCGAGACACGGCGGGCTCGGCTTTCCACACCGAGACACGGCGGGCTCGGCTTTCCACACCGAGACACGGCGGACTCGGCTCCCCGCACCGAGACACGGCGAGCTCGGCTTTCCACACCGAGACACGGCGGGCTCGGTTTCCCACACCGAGACACGGCGGGCTCGGCTCCCCGCACCGAGCTCGGCTTTCCACACCCAGACACGGCGGGCTCGGCTCCCCGCACGGAGCTCGGCTTCCCTCACCGGCACACCCCCGAGCCGGGCATGACCGAGCCCGGCTCCCCGCACCTGCGGCCGCCCCCGCGGAGCCGCTCCGCGCATCGCCCTCCGGCCGCGGCCCTCGCCGTGCCCCGGGCACTCGCGGGCGCTGCCCGTGCCCCGCACAGCCCGGGGCCCCGCAGGGCCCGGCGGCGGCGTCCCCATCCCCATCCCCCGGCATCCGCATCCCGTCTCCCGGCCTCCCCCTGCCCGGCGCTCCATGGCTCCCACCTGCTCGCGGCGCTTCTGCCAGCGGCCGCAGGGACTCTCCTCCAGCACCTCGCTCTCCTCCTCGCTCTCCTCCTCCTTCTCCTGCGCCAGCCGCGCGTCCGGCTCCGGCACCGCCATCCCCGCCGCGATCCGCGCTCTGCGGGCTGTGCCGGGCTCTAGTCCGACCCGATCCGCTTAGATCCGACCCGATCCGCTTAGATCCGAACCACGTCGAGCCGAGCTGACGCGCGCCGAACCGAACCGAACGGAACCGAGCCGAAGGGGGGGGCCGAAACCGAACCGAGCCGAGCGGCACCGCACCGCCTCGAGCCCCGCCGCGCTCTGCCGGTGCCGAGCGGGGCCGGCCCGGTCTCGTCCCGCCCCGCTCCGGACGTGCGGCCTCGCACGCCCCGCCCCGCCGGGAGGGGCCCCGGCACCCCCGGCACCCCCGGCAGCCCCCGCACCTCGCTCCGGGGTGCGCCGCCGGGCTCGATCCGCCCCGGGGCCCTCCGCTGCGTGCCCGTGTCCTGCCCCCCGCCCCCCCCAGCAGCCGCCGGTTGCCCCCTCCCGGGGCCCCGGGGCTTGTCCCACCCCTCGGAGCCGCGTTCCCGGGCCCGTCCCGTGCTCGTGGGGCTGCCCTGCCCTGCCTCCCCCCGGCGCTGCCCCCTCCAGCCCCATCTCGGGGGGTCCCACCCTGCCCGCTCGCCGCAGAGGGACGTGGCAGGGCCACCGCGGCACCTTCCCGAGCAGCCCCCGGACCCCCCCTCTGCGGGACCCCCTCGCCGGGCCCCGGGCACCCCCAAAGGTCCGCACCAGCCCCCACCCGGCGCCCGGCAGATGTTTTCATTCCGCTGAGAAGTCTTTGGCTCGCTCCATGTTTTGGTTTTTTGGTTTTTTTTTCTTTTTCTGGCCGTCTCCGGTTACTTTTAGCCCGACCGTTCCTCGTCCCACCCTTCTTCCGTGCTGCTCTGGCGCCGGGCGGGCTTTGGGCTCGTCCTCCCCCTCCGCGCTGCGGCTGCTCCGGCCGCCGTGGTTAACCGAGGCCACCGCAGGGCGAGGTGACACGGGAGGCGCACGCCAGGTATGGCACTCAGCACCCCGGCCCTGGCACGGCAGAAGGGAGCAGGAGGTGTTTCCTGCTGTGGGCCACCCCCGGGTCCGGCTGGGCCACACCCGGGTCCACCTGGGCCACCCCCAAGTCCCCCTGGGCCACCCCCGGGTCCCCCTGGGCCACTGCCTAGTCCCTCTGGGCCACCGCCTGGTCCCGCTGGGCCACCCCCAGGTGCCGCTGGGCCACTCCTGAGTCCTCCTGGGCCACCCCCAGGTCCCCCTGGGCCACCCCCAAGTCCCCCTGGGCCACCCCTGGGTCCCGCTGGGCCATCCGGGTCTGGCTGGGCCATCCCCGGGTCTGGCTGGGCCACCCCCGAGTCCCCCTGGGCCATCCCTAGGTCCCCCTGGGCCACCCCCAGGTCCACCTGGGCCACCCCCTGGGTCCTGCTGGGCCTCCCCCGGGTCCACCTGGGCCACCACCAGATCCCCCTGGGTCCCACTGGGCCACCACCTGGTCCCGCTGGGCCACCCCCAGGTGCCACTGGGCCACCCCCGGGTCCCCCTGGGCCACCACCCGGGCTGCTGTGGCCGTGGCACCAGGGTGCATGGTGCCTGCACCTGCAGCCCCGTGTCTGAGCCCACCTGGGCGAGTCCCCGCTGCCGCTGTGACCCGAGCTGGCCCTGGCCGAGGCCCCCCGCACCTTCCCAGCCCCGTCCCGGCCCCTCGGCGCCAGGTGCCACGGGCTCCCGCGGCGGGTGACCTTGTGCCGTGCGTGCCAGACGGGGCTGGAAGGGGAGCCAGCCCCTGCTTCTTATCACAGGGGAGGCTGGGAACGAGTTCAAGGACGAGGGATAAAAGTGTTGCCACCAAACACAAACCCGGCGCCACACCCAGGCACCTTCCCCATCTCCACAGCCCCTGCAGCCCTCCCGGCCTCGGCTGCCCCCAGCTCCCGGTGGCACCCCTGTGACCCCCTCCCAGTGGCACCCCCGTGACCCCCTCCCAGTGCCACCCCCTGTGACCCCCTCCCAGTGGCACCCCCGTGACCCCCTCCCAGTGGCACCCCCGTGACCCCCTCCCATGGCCTCGGCTGCCCCCAGCTCCCAGTGGCATCCCAGGACCCCCTCCCAGTGGCCTCGGCTGATTCCAGCTCCCAGTGGCACCCCCGTGACCCCCTCCTGTGGCCTCGGCTGCCCCCAGCTCCCAGTGGCATCCCAGGACCCCCTCCCATGGCCTCGGCTGCCCCCAGCTCCCAGTGGCACCCCCGTGACCCCCTCCCAGTGGCACCCCCGTGACCCCCTCCCAGTGGCACCCCCGTGACCCCCTCCTGTGGCCTCGGCTGCTCCCAGTGGCATCCCTGTGACCCCCTCCCAGTGCCACCCCCGTGACCCCCTCCTGGTCTCGGCTGATTCCAGCTCCCAGTGACACCCCCGTGACCTCCTCCCAGTGGCACCCCCGTGACCCCCTCCCATGGCCTCAGCTGATTCCAGCTCCCAGTGACACCCTGTGACACCCTCCCAGTGGCACCCCCGTGACCCCCTGCCGTGGCCTTGGCTGCCCCCAGCTCCCAGTGGCACCCCCGTGACCCCCTCCTGTGGCCTCGGCTGCTCCCAATGGCACCCCGTGACCCCAGCTCCCAGTGCCACCCCCGTGACCTCCTCCCAGCCTCGGCTGATTCCAGCTCCCAGTGCCACCCCCGTGACCCCCTCCCAGTGCCACCCCCGTGACCCCCTTCCAGCCCCGGCTGCCCCCAGCTCCCAGTGGCACCCCCGGGACCCCCTCCCGGCCGTGGCCACTCGTGGGGCCGCCTTTCACCACCTCCTGCCCCCCAGCAGGGATAAATGAGCGGCGGCGTGGCCGGGCTGGCCGGTGCCGCTGCAGTTTCTGGGTGGCCGGGCTGCAGAGCTGGCTCTGGCGGCGCAGGGAGGGGTGGCAGAGGTGTGGACGGGCTTTCGGGTGAAACCAGTTCCTCAGCTGGGCTGGGGCGCGGGGAGAGGCTCCCACGGCGCTGCGGGGCGCAGGGAGCAGGGAAATCTTTGGCTGCTCCTCGGGATGGGAGCAGGGAAATCTTTGGCTGCTCCTCGGTGGAATTCGCTGCCACGGGGCGTTTGCAGCAGGCCCCGAGTTGGTTTCAAATGGATTTTAAAAAGCCATTAGGCAAATTTGTGGCGGAGGAAATTGATTGAGGGCTGTTAAGCGGGGAGGCAGATGCAGCCTCTGGCTCCGGAGGCTCCTCGCTGCGGAGCGCCGGGAGCTGCAGCTGGCGGAACGCTGCTCCTCTCGGGGTGCACGGGGGGAAACGGGGTGCAGGGACACAGCTGGGCTCGGGCCTGAGCGGGGCAGCTGCCTCCAGCTCGCTGGGGAGAAGGGTTTGGTCTTCAGAGGCTCCCTGGGGATCCCCCGAGCGTTGTCACCCCCGGGGGGGACACAGCCACGGCGGGAGGTTCCCAGCAGCTCCTGCGGGGGTCCCTGGGGTCCTTTGGGGCACAGAACCCCCCCAGCTGGCTGGGCCCTGCATCTCCGTGTGCGAGGCTGGTCCCTTGGGGGCTGGGGGCGCTCAGCTTCTCGGGACGGTGCTCCCATCTCCTGTGCTCCCGCGTCCCCCCTGCCCAGGCAGCGTCACCTCCTCAGCCTCAGCGTCCCACCCGTGGACTCCGTGATTTTCCTGGATTCCGTGAAAAACGCCGGTCCCTTGGTTTTAAAATTTTAAGAGTTTAATCGTAATAGAATGGTTATAAAAGTAGTAATGTAATTAGAGTGATAAAAAATTTGAGCAATTGGGATTAGGACACTACGAGACCATAAAAACAAAGAGTTAGGGACAGGCCGGGTGCCTTTTCTGGGCAAAATAATCCCGGAAAAGGGCACGGTTAGCAGAGGATTGACCCCTAAAAGCAGCAGCCTGTTGCACATTCACACCCCTCACCCACGGTGCATCAATTCCATCCCAGCAGAGGATTCTGCCTGGGCAGTGCCAGCTGCTTCCTCCCAGTCCTGCCCTGAGCGAGGCGGGAAGGAGCTCAGAAGTTCGTTTCTTCTGAAATTGGAGCAATAAATTCCCTTTCTCCGGCAGATTTGGGTGTCCTGTGGCTGCTATCTCTGAGTCCTCTCTTTAAAAAAAAGTATCTTACACAGCACAGCTTCTATTTCAACATCATGTTACAACCCAAAACTGTATTTAACACACTACTTAAGAAAATTACCACAGCGTAACTTTCTAACACATAAAATATTCATTTGAATATTAGCCAAAAGCCAACATAAAATACTCATTTTTCACACTGGAGGGCTCAGAGCAGCGCCTGCCCTGCTGCTCCTTTCCAGGCAGGAGTCGCACACTGCCCTTCCCCCTCTGCTTGTCCCAAAATCGCCAGATCCGGGAGGTTCGGCTCCATCCTGGTGGCCTCCGCGCTCCGGGGGCGGCTGTCACCTCCCGCAGCCCCTGGCTGCTCCCGGGGCTCCGGCTGGGAATCCTGAGAGGGGCAGCTCTGCGCCTCTGCCTCGTGAAAAGGAGGACGCTGAAGGGCTGGAGCACGGCCAGAGACAGGAACGGGGCTGGGAAGGGGCTGGAGCGCCAGGGGAGGCTGAGGGAGCTGCAGAAAAGGAGATCTTGTCACTCCCAGAGCCCCCTGACAGGAGGGGACAGCCGGGGGGGCCGGGCTGTGCTCCCAGGGAAAAGGACGGCACCGGAGGGAGCGGCCTCGGGTGGAACATGAGGAAAATTCCTGCCTGGAAAGGGCTGTGCGGCCCTGGCACGGCTGCCCAGGGAAGGAGGGGGGAGTCCCCATTCCTGGAGGGATTTAGCAGCCCCGCGGCCGTGGTGGCACTGGGGACGTGGGGGAACAGCTCAGCTCGGGGGGGTTTTCCCCGGGAGCTGGCTGCGTTTCCTTCGCCAGCATTTCCACTGGGAATCCACTGGGAATCCACTGGGAATCAGGTGTGGGGCAGCTGCAGGGCCAGACCCTGTCCTCCCCCTCTGCCAGCCCCTCTCGGGCTGTCCCCCTGCCCGGTGTCACCCTCTGTCCCCACGGCTGGCAGCCTGGGAAGGGCTGGCACCTCCGCGCTCCTGCAGGGAATGCTGCTGGCAGGGGGAGCTCGGCTGGCCCTGCTGCCACCAGCCCGTCCCGTCCTGTCCCCAGCGTGGAGAACGCCTCTTGGGTTCGAAATGTTAAAAGTTTAAATCGTAATAAAATAGTTATAAAAATGGCGATATAATTGGAGTGGTAAAAATTTGAGCAGTTGGGATTAGGACAATATGAGACAATAAAAACAAAGAGTGGCAGACAGGCCAGGCACCTCTTTCTGGGCAAAATAATCCCGGAAAAGGGCACGGCTAGCAGAGGATTGACCCCTGAAAGCAGCAGCCTGTTGCACATTCACACCCCTCACCCACGGTGCATCAATTCCATCCCAGCAGAGGATTCTGCCTGGGCAGTGCCAGCTGCTTCCTCCCAGTCCTGCCCTGAGCGAGGCGGGAAGGAGTTCAGAAGTTCGTTTCTTCTGAAATTGGAGCAGTAAATTCTCTTTCTGCGGCAGATTTGGGTGTCCTGTGGCTGCTGTCTCTGAGTCCTCTCTTTAAAGAAAGTATCTTACACAGCACAGCTTCTATTTCAACATCACGTTACAACCCAAAACTGTATTTAACACACTTCTAAAGAAAATTACCACAGCGTAACCTTCTAACACAACACATAAAATGTTCATTTGAATGTCTGCGGAAAGCCGATCCTGAATTCTCATTTTTCACGCCCTTCCCGGCTGCCCCGGCGCGGGAGCAGGCCGGAGCTGCCGCCCGAGGAGCCGGGGGATCTCGGCAGGGCGATCACGGGGCCGCAGCTCCGGCTTTGGTTTCCATCCAGGCTGGGGCGCGTGGGAGGCCGGGCGGGCGGGATCCGGGATTTGGGATTTGCTGCCGGGGGCCAGGTCTGTCTGCAGGGCAAGGGCAGGCGGCGCTCGGAGGGTGGAGCCGGGGCTTCTGTCACCCTGTCACCTTGTAACCTTGTCACCCCTGTCACCCATCAGAGGGTGGAGCCGGGGCTCCTGTCACCCTGTCACCCCATCCCCCCTGTCCCCCTTGTCACCCCTGTCCCCCCTCAGAGGGTGGAGCCAGGGCTCCTGTCACCCTGTCACCCCATCCCCCCTGCCCCCCATCCCTCCTGCCACCCTTGTCACCCCTCAGAGGGGGAGATGGGGCTCCTGTCACCCTGTCATCTCTGTCACCTCTTGGAGAGTGGAGCTGGGGCTCCTGTCACCCCTGTCCCCCATCACACCTGTCACCCCTGTGCCCCTGTCACCCTGTCACCCCTGGGAGGGTGGAGCCGAGGCTCCTGTCCCCCCTGTCACTCTTGTCACCCCTCAGAGGGGGAGCTGGGGTTCCTGTCACCCCTGTGCCCCATCACACCTGTCACCCCTGTCACCCTGTCACCCCTGGGAGGGTGGAGCCGGGGCTCCTGTCACCCCTGTCACCCCTCGGTGGGTGGAGCTAGGGCTCCTGTCACCCCTGTCAACCCTGTCCCCCTCTCACCCCTTGGAGGGTGGAGCCAGGGCTCCTGTCACCCTGTCACACCTGTCCCCCTGTCACCCCTCTGAAGGTAAAGCTGGGGCTTCTGTCACCCTGTCACACCTGTCCCCCTGTCACCTCTTGGAGGGTAGAGCCAGCGCTCCTGTCCCCCCCGTCCCCTCTGTCCCCAGACACCCTGGGCACGGCTCCCTCCAGGACTGGGGACCTCTGGAGCTCACGGTGCTGCCGACCCTGCAGGGCTGGCAGAGGCAGGGGCTCCAAAACCCCACACCTGGGCTCCAAAACCCCACACCTGGGGCATGCAGGGGTGACCCCGCACCTGGGGCACGCAGGGGCTCCAAAACCCCACACCTGGGCTGCGCAGGGGCTCCACAACCCCACACCTGGGGCATTCAGGGGTGACCCCACACCTGGGCCATGCAGGGGCTCCAAAACCCCACACCTGGGCTGTGCAGGGGTGACCCCACACCTGGGCTGTGCAGGGGCTCCAAAACCCCACACCTGGGCACGCAGGGGCTCCAAAACCCCACACCTGGGCTCCAAAACCCCACACCTGGGGCACGCAGGGGCTCCAAAACCCCACACCTGGGGCATGCAGGGGTGACCCCACACCTGGGCTGTGCAGGGGCTCCAAAACCCCACACCTGGGCTGGGCAGGGGCTCCAAAACCCCACACCTGGGCTGTGCAGGAGCTCCAAAACCCCACACCTGGGGCATGCAGGGGTGACCCCACACTTTGGCGAGTGTCCCAGCCGTGGGTCCCCTGGAACGTGCCCGGCTGCGGGCGGGCAGAGCCCGCGGGCGCTCCCAGCCCCTCTCGGGGCGCTCCCAGCCCCTCTCAGGTCGCTCCCAGCCCCTCTCGGGTCGCTCTGTTTTATCCTTTCGGGCACCCCCGCACGCCCTGGGCTGGGGGGACAGCCCGGCAGGGTGGGACCACCCCTCCGGGAGGAACGGGAGCCCCCAGCCCTGCCCCGAGCGGGCTTCGCGGGGCCGGCAGGAGCCGGGGCCGGGGGAAGGTCGCTGCCTCCCTTCCCCTCCGGCTTCCCGGGGCCCCTCTCGGCTTTTCCCCTTTTTTATCCGCGCCGGATGGAGGGGGCCGGGCCGCTCCGGGGGCCGCGGGGTCCGAGTGCGTGCGGCTGGGCTCCGCCGGCTGTGACCTGCCCTGCCCCGCAGCGCCTCACCTGCAGCAGCGCCTGGAGCCCGCAGGTGCCAGCAGGTGAAGGGGGAGCCTCCTCGAGCCGGCCCTCATCGGTTTTCGGAGGTCTCTTTCACACCCGAGACAGCTCAGCTGCCTTTGGAGGCATAGCGCGGCTTCTGCTGCAGCGCTGGGAACAAAAAGGTTTTAATAAAAGGCAAAATAACAAACTCCTTACAGAGAAAAACCGGGCCAGGCGCAGGAGGTTCTTGCTCCTGGTAAAACCCCCCACAAATCGATTCGTTCCTTGGTTCTCTTCTTTTTCTGGTGAATTGCCCGGGCGGGACATTTTGGCTCCGGTCCAATTAGCCGTCCTTAAGTCTGAGGTGGAGTCCCCAAGGTCCTATGAGGTGGCTTTTCACCTAATCGAGGAGAGAAACTTCGGGGTTTATTTCCTTTTTAAGAGGAGATGCCTTTTCACCTAATGGAGGAGAGAAATTTCTGGGGTTATTTCCTTTTTAAGGGGACAAAGGAGATGCCTTTTTCACCTAATTGAGGAGAGAAACTTCTGGGCTTCGTTCCTTTTGAAGGGGAGATGCCTTTTCACCCAATCGAGGAAAGAAGTTTCTGGAGTTATTTCCTTTTTAAGGGGAGATGCCTTTTCACCTACTCGAGGAGAGAAACTTGTGGGGTTTATTTCCTTTTGAAGGGGACAAAATAGATGTCTTTTTCACCTAATTGAGGAGAGAAACTTGTGGCTTCGTTCCTTTTGAAGGGGACAAAAGAGGTGCCTTTTTCACCTAATGGAGGAGAGAAATTTCTGGGCCTCGTTCCTTTTGAAGGGGAGATGCCTTTTCACCTAATCGAGGAGAGAAATTTCTGGGGTTATTTCCTTTTGAAGGGGACAAAAGAGATGCCTTTTTCACCTATTCGGGGACAGAAACTTCGGGGTTTATTTCCTTTTGAAGGGGACAGAAGAGATGCCTTTTTCACTTAATCGAGGAGAGAAATTCCTGGAGTTATTTCCTTTTTAAGGGGACAAAGGAGATGCCCTTTTCACCTACTCAAGGAGAGAAACTTGCGGGTTTCGTTCCTTTTTAAGGGGACAAGGGGCAGCTTTGTCACGCCCTCAAGAAGGGGCGCACTCCCCCAGGCAGGTGGCTCAGGTGAGCGGGTCGGGGGGTGCAGCCCAGCGGGAACCCGACCCCCCGGGACCCCCGCGGTCCTGGCAGAGGGGCAGGGCGGTTCCTGCAGCCGCCGGCGCTGCTGAGCCCAGGAGCTGTGCGAGCTGCTGCTCTCTCGAGGTTGCGTTAGAAAGTCCTGCTTCTCACCCGGCTGCCCACGAAGGACTCGGAGGCTTTCGGCTGTTGGTTTTAAGGTTGTTTATTCGTTGTCATTTGGATCATTTTTTTTGTTCGGCTCGCCGCGATCTGCTCAGCAGGTTCGTTTGAGGCACGCTGCCTGCTTGAGAGGCTGGTGCTGTTTTTTACACCATCAGCTACGTTTGTGATATTTATTATTATGTTCTGATACTTATGACTTGTGTTAGACGGTGACTTTTTACTCCAGGCTAACTTGAAAGTGTTAAAATTATTCAAACCACGGAGGTTAGGAAGGAGAAGGAAAAAGGACAGGGCGCGCTTTGATTTTTCCATCTTGGAGTTTCAGACTCCTGTGCACAAAGCTTTAAAATATTTTCCCTCGCTTTGTGATCACTGCCACCGTGCTGTGTAAACTTCTGTGATATTCAGTTCTTCATGTAAAGTTTGTGACTGGTTCCATGGGTGAAACTCGGAGCCACAGGGGTCTCTGGCCGCACTCCAGGGTCTCAGAGCCCCCTGGCCAGGGCCCGGATCACCCAGGAACGGCAGGGAGACGCCCTGGGCTCCGACCGGGAGCGCGGGAGGGGACAGGGGCTGAGGTGGCCACGGCTCAAAACGGGGTGGCCAAAATCGCCCCGGGGTGGGGACAGGGGCTGAGGTGGCCACGGCTCAAAACGGGGTGGCCAAAATCGCCCCGGGGAGGGAGGGGACAGGGGCTGAGGTGGCCACAGGTCAAAACAGGGTGGCCAAAATCGCCCCGGGGAGGGAGGGGAGGCTCGGCTGGCCCCGGAGCGGGGGCACGGGCAGGGGAAGGCGAGGGCAGCTGGGGGGACGGTGAGCTGGGGATGGGGGACAGCAGGGGGCACGGACAGACCACGGACAGGCCACCAGTGAGGGACTGAGGGACACCAGGGGACCATCACCACAGGACAGGCCACCACTGAGGGACACCAGGGCACGGTCACCACGGGCTGAGGGACACCAGGGGACCATCACCACAGGACAGGCCACCACGGGCTGTTTGGACACAGCTGGTTGGATTTTGGAGCAGAGGGATTGGATTTTGGAGCAGACTGGCTGGGTTTTGGAGCAGAGCTGATTGGATTTTGGGCACAGCTGGCTGGGTTTTGGAGCAGAGGGATTGGATTTTGGAGCAGATTGGCTGGGTTTTGGAGCAGAGGGTTTGGATTTAGGAGCAGGCTGTCTGGGTTTTGGGCACAGCTGGCTGGAATTTGGACTAGAGGCAGTGGAATTTGGAGCAGGCTGGCTGGATTTTGGGCACAACTGTCTGGATTTCAGGCACAGCTGGTTGGAATTTTGGAGCTGCCTGGATTTTGGGCACAGCTGGTTGGAATTTGAAGCAGGCTGCCTGGATTTTGGGCACAGCTGGCTGGGTTTTGGAGCAGACTGCCTGGATTTTGGGCACAGCTGGCTGGAATTTGGAGCTGCCTGGATTTTGGGCACAGCTGCCTGGATTTTGGGCACAGCTGGCTGGAATTTGAAGCAGGCTGCCTGGATTTTGGGCACAGCTGGCTGGATTTCGGGCACAACTGGCTGGAATTTGGAGCAGACTGGCTGGATTTTGGGCACAGGTGGCTGGAATTTGGGCACAGCTGGCTGGATTTCGGGCACAGCTGGTTGGATTTTGGAGCAGACTGGCTGGATTTTGGGCACAGCTGGTTGGAATTCGGAGCTGGCTGGATTTTGGGCACAGCTGGCTGGATTTTGGAGCAGACTGGCTGGATTTTGGCACAGCTGCCTGGATTTCGGGCACAGCTGGTTGGAATCTGGAGCAGACAGCCTGGATTTCGGGCACAGCTGCCTGGATTTCGGCACAGCTGCCGGGCTTTGCCCGCTGCCCGTGGCTGTCACGCACGAAGGACGCCTGGTTCCTGGTTCGTGGCAGCCCCTGCTGCCACCGCCCGCCCTCTGCGGATCCTGGGGGCATTCCCTGCTGCTCCACCGGGCCCGGCTCGGTGTCTCCGGGCCCCTCTCAGGCCGGTGGAGCCCGCGGTGGGGCTCAGCCGCTGCTGCGTGGGGCTGGACCCAGAGCGCCCATGCCCTGAGCCCCGGGCTTGGCTCGGGGCTGTTCCCTTCTCCTTTGGGATGGATTCACTTGGGAATCTCTGCTGGCGGCTCCCTCTGGGAGCCCACGGTGCCCCAGGAGCCCCAAACCAGAGCTGGCCCTGTCCCTGTCCCCACACTGGGGGACACCGGTGGATGGGGTGGGATAATGGGATGGGATAATGGGATGGGATGGGATGGGATAATGGGATGATGGGATGGGATGGTGGGATGGGATAATGGGATGGGATGGGATGGGATGGGATTATGGGATGGGATGAGGTGGGATGGGATGGGATAATGTGGTGGGATGGGATAATGGGATAATGGGATAATGGGATAATGGGATAATGGGATGGGACGGGATGGGATAATGGGATGGGATGGGATAGGATAGTGGCATGGCATGGGATGGGATGATGGGATGGGACAGGATAATGGGATGGGACGGGATGGGATTATGGGATGGGATGGGATTATGGTGTGGAATAGGATGGGATAATGGGATGGGATGGGGTGGGATGGGATGGGATGATGGGATGGGATAATGGGGTGGGATGGGATAGATGGGATGGGATGGGATAATGGGGTGGGATGGGATGGGATAATGGGATGGGATAATGGGATGGGATGGGATGGGATAGTGGCATGGCATGGGATGGGATGGGATGATGGGATGGGACAGGATGATGGGATGGGATTATGGGATGGGATGGGATTATGGCGTGGGATAGGATGGGATAATGGGATGGGGTGGGATGGGGTGGGATGGGATGGGATTATGGGATGGGATGGGATAATGGGGTGGGATGGGATGGATGGGATGGGATAACGGGACAGGATGGGATGGGATTATGGGACGGGATGGGATAATGGGGTGGGATGGAATTGGGTGGGATGGGATAATGGGATGGGGTGGGGTGGGATGGGATGGAATGGGTGGGATTATGGGATGGGATGGGCAGCTCTGGGGAGGTGAGGAGGGGACATTCCCTGCCACCCTTCTGGCAGAACCTCTCCCAGCCAGAGAGGATGAGCAGGAAGGACACCGAGACCCCCGGGCTGAGGACTCTGGGCTGCAGGAGCCTCCCTTGGCTGTCGCACAGGGGGGAGTTTGGGCTCTCGCATCACAGCCGGGGAATTCCTGTCCCAGCAACCTTTAACACCCTCCTGAGCTCTGATTAAGAACCAGCTCAGTGTAAAACTGACAAAGGCTCATCACAACACGATCCGGTTTGTTCCTTTTTGTGCTCCAGGCCACACCTTTCCTGGAGAGAGATGTGACAGACAGGGCCGGCGGCAGGTGTGACCTCTGGAGCTGGGGAAAAGCTGCTGGACACCCCAGGGCTGCGCTGCTGATCCCTCTCCCTGTGCTGCTGGGACAAACCGGGACAATTTGCACCCCCCAGCAGCAGCAGCAAAGCCAGAAAGGAAACTTCTGTCCCCTGGGACAGCCTGGCTGGGAGGGGAGCTGCGAGGGAGCGCGCGGGCTCTCAGAGCCGAGTTAATTTAATATTTTTACCCACGGCTTTGTCAATGAGTAGCAGGAGAGCCGAGGGCTGGCACAGGTGACATTGAGGCCGGAGGAAGCCGTGGCAGCAGCAGCAGCAGCCCGGATGCACAGTCATGCCCCGCAGCCCCTGAACAAACGCTTCAGTGGAGCTGACCAGGAGGGCTCAGCAGCCCCAGGGCACGTGGGCTCGGGGTAACGGGGCCCTGGCGTGTTCTCCTGCCCCTGGAGGTGTTTCCAGAGGGGCAGAGGGTGCTCTGTGTGCGGCAGCCATGCCAAAAAACCCCTGTGGATTCGCTGGGGAGAAGGGGCAGAGGCGCAGCTGAGGGAGGAAGGCGGAGCAGGAGCAGCTGTGGCAGGACAGATGTGCCGGGAGATAAAACTGCCCGGGGCAGCCTTATCAGGGCCAGGAGGGGCCAGGAGCGGGTCTGCTCCGGCTGATGGAGGGGCTGGCACGGGAGCAAACCGGGCTGGACAGCCGAGAACGTTGGTGGCTGCTGGAAAAGGACGGGCAGGGCTGGCCTGGGAGTGTCCTGACAGCCCCGGGAGTGCCCTGCCAGGAGCCCCAGGAGTTCCCTGCCGGCCCCTGGAGCGCCCTGCCAGCCCCTTGGCTGTGTCCAGGTGGGCCGGGGGCTCCAGGGGGGTCGTGGGCCAGGCTGGCACCACATCCCACACTCGCTGCAGGGGTGTGTGGCCCCCGTGGGTCCCTGGAGAGGGGCTTCCCACAGGAGCATGCAGTGGCAGGGGACAAGGCGGGACAGTTTTGTGCTGAAAGAGTGGGTTTAGATCGGGTATCAGACTGAGCTCTTCCCTGTGAGGGTGAGAGGTCCTGGCACAGGTGCCCAGAGAGGCTGTGGCTGCCCCTGGATCCCTGGCAGTGCCCAAGGCCAGGCTGGACAGGGCTGGGAGCAGCCTGGGATAGAGGAAATTGTCCCTGCTACGGCAGGGGGTGGCACAGGAGGAGCTTTTATGTCCCTTCCCACCAAACCCTTCCACGTGTCCATGATTCCGTGATCGTTCCGCAGGGAAAGCCACTGTGGGCTCTCCCTCCGCCGTCCCACCGGCACCCCTGGGCTCATTTTGGGATTCGCTGCCTTCCCGTTCCTTTTCCAGCAGCTCAGATCCCGTCCTGGAGCTTTTCCTACTCTTCTTTGACCAAGCCGCGGCATTTTCCGGTGCGGTGCGACATTCCCGCAGGGATGAGGCTCGCTGCCCGACCCTTCCTGTGCCCCGGGAGCCTTTGGAGCCTGCTCCAATCCATCCCGTTATGCAACGAGCTCTTAACTATGCAAATATATTCCGCCGTGCGCTCGCACAAGCTCCTGTTTTCTCTCGCACAAGCTCCTGATTTCTCCCAGCTCTCGCACAGCTCCTGTTTTCTCTCGCACAGCTCCTGTTTTCCCCCAGCTCTGTGCTCTCAAGCTCCTGTTTTCTCTCAGCTCTGTGCTCTCAAGCTCCTGTTTTCTCCCAGCTCTCACGCAGCTCCTGTTTTCTCCCAGCTCTCACACAAGCTCCTGTTTTCTCTCAGTCTCCTCTCACTCAAGCTCCTGTTTTCTCTCACCTCTGCTCTCGCACACAAGCTCCTGTTTTCTCCCAGCTCTATGCTCACAAACTGCTGTTTTCTCTCAGCTCTGCTCTTGCACAAGCTCCTGTTTTCTCTCAGTCTCCTCTTGCTCAAGCTCCTGTTTTCCCCCAGCTCTGTGCTCTCAAGCTCCTGTTTTCTCTCAGCTCTCCTCTCACTCAAGCTCCTGTTTTCTCTCGGCTCTGTGCTCTCAAGCTCCTCTTTTCCCCCAGCTCTCCTCTCTCACAAGCTCCCATTTTCTCTCAGTCTCCTCTCTCTCAAGCTCCTGTTTTCTCCCAGCTCTCCTCTCGCACAAGCTCCTGTTTTCTCCCAGCTCTATGCTCACAAACTGCTGTTTTCTCTCAGCTCTGCTCTTGCACAAGCTCCTGTTTTCTCTCAGTCTCCTCTCACTCAAGCTCCTCTTTTCTCTCGGCTCTGTGCTCTCAAGCTCCTGTTTTCTCCCAGCTCTCACACAAGCTCCTGTTTTCCCTCAGCTCTGTGCCCTCAAGCTCCTGTTTTCTCCCAGCTCTTGAACAGCTCCTGTTTTCTCCCAGCTCTGCACTCACACAGTTCCTGTTTTCTCTCAGCTCTGTGCTCTCAAGCTCCCGTTTTCTCTCAGCTCTCGCTCAAGCTCCTGTTTTCTCCCAGCTCTCACACAAACTCCTGTTTTCTCTCGCTCAAGCTCCTGTTTTCTCCCGGCTCTGCTCTCGCTCAAGCTCCTGTTTTCTCCCAGCTCTTGCACAGCTCCTGTTTTCTCTCCGCTCTCGCTCAAGCTCCTGTTTTCTTTCAGCTCTGCACTCACAGCTCCTGTTTTCTCCCAGCTCTCCCCTCTCACAAGCTCCTCTTTTCTCTCGGCTCTGTGCTCTCAAGCTCCCGTTTTCTCTCAGTCTCCTCTCGCTCAAGCTCCTCTTTTCCCCCAGCTCTCCTCTCTCACAAGCTCCTGTTTTCTCCCGGCTCTTGCTCAAGCTCCTGTTTTCTCTCACTCAAGCTCCTGTTTTCTCCCGGCTCTTGCTCAAGCTCCCGTTTTCTCTCAGTCTCCTCTCGCTCAAGCTCCTCTTTTCTCCCAGCTCTCCCCTCTCACAAGCTCCTGTTTTCTCTCGCTCAAGCTCCTGTTTTCTCCCGGCTCTGCTCTCGCTCAAGCTCCTGTTTTCTCCCAGCTCTTGCACAGCTCCTGTTTTCTCTCCACTCTCGCTCAAGCTCCTGTTTTCTTTCAGCTCTGCACTCACAGCTCCTGTTTTCTCCCAGCTCTCCCCTCTCACAAGCTCCTGTTTTCTCTCGGCTCTGTGCTCTCAAGCTCCCGTTTTCTCTCAGTCTCCTCTCGCTCAAGCTCCTCTTTTCCCCCAGCTCTCCCCTCTCACAAGCTCCTCTTTTCTCTCAGCTCTGCGCTCCCGTTTTCTCCCGGCCGCTTTTTCGGAAGTGCGGCGCTTCCTGTGGGATTCCCCGGAGCTGCCGGCAGCCCTGCCAGCCGCGGGTGGCACCCGCGTGTGGGTGGCACCGAGTCCCTGCAGAGCCTGCCCCGCCCGGGCTGCCAGCCCCCGGCCCCCGGTGTGTCCCAGGGCCGGTGGCGCCCGGTCCGTGCCGGGAGCGGTGACACGGGGCAAGAAATGCCACCGTCTGTGCCACCGACACGGGGGCTGCAGTGCCACCATCTGTGCCACCCTCGGGGCAGTGACACAGGGCACGCAGTGTCACCCTCAGGGCAGTGACATGGGGCACTCAGTGACACCATCTGTGCCACCCTCGGGGCAGTGACATAGGGCACGCAGTGTCACCCTTGGGGCAGTGACACAGGGCATGCAGTGTCACCCTGGGGCAGTGACACGGGGGCTGCACTGCCACCATCTGTGCCACTGACACAGGGGCTGCAGTGCCACCATCTGTGCCACCCTTGGGGCAGTGACACAGGGCACGCAGTGTCACCCTTGGGGCAGTGACACGGGGGCTGCACTGCCACCATCTGTGCCACTGACACAGGGGCTGCAGTGCCACCATCTGTGCCACCCTTGGGGCAGTGACACAGGGCACGCAGTGTCACCCTTGGGGCAGTGACACGGGGGCTGCACTGCCACCATCTGTGCCACCCTTGGGGCAGTGACACAGGGCACGCAGTGTCACCCTCGGGGCAGTGACACGGGGGCTGCAGTGTCACCATCTGTGCCACCCTTGGGGCAGTGACACGGGGGCTGCAGTGACACCCTCGGGGCAGTGACACGGGGGCTGCACTGCCACCATCTGTGCCACCCTTGGAGTGGTGATACAGGGGCTGCAGTGCCACCATCTTTGCCACCGACACGGGGGCTGCAGTGTCACCATTTGTGCCACCCTTGGGGCGGTGACATGGGGGCTGCAGTGCCACAGTCTGTGCCACCCTCTGAGCGGTGACATGGGGGCTGCAGTGCCACCCTCGGGGCAGTGACACGGGGGCTGCAGTGCCACCCTCGGGGCAGTGACACAGGGGCATGGAGTGCCACCATCTCTGCAACCCTCAGGACAGTGACATGGGGCTGCAGTGTCACTGTCTGTGCCACCCTCAGGGCAGAGACATGGGGGCTGCAGTGCCACCCTCGGGGTGGTGACACTGGGGCTGCAGTGCCACCATCTGTGCCACCCTCTGAGCAGTGACACGGGGCTGCAGTGCCACTGTCTGTGCCACGCTCAGCATCAGCTGCCCGCCATGGCGGGGTCACGGTGAGGGGAAAGGCAGGGACATGTCACCACCCGTGCCCCAGTGTGACACGGTGCCCCCATGTCCCTGCGGTGTTGGTGCCACCCTGACAGCCAGGCCTCCTCTTGTTTGGTGGCCCTGGTGGGATTTCCTGCGTGATTCGCTCCTGGGGCTTTGTGAGGCCGCTGGAGCTGCGCGGGGAGCTCAGCCCAGCGCAGGCACCCAGTGGGCAGAGCTGCTGCCTCGCCTGGGCTCAGCTGCGCCGGCAGCGACCCGCGGGGGACATCATTGTCCCCAGGCAGTGACCCGCGGGGGACATCATTGTCCCCGGGCAGTGACCCGCGGGGGACATTGTCCCCAGGCAGTGACCCACGGGGGACATCATTGTCCCCAGGCAGTGACCCGCGGGGGACATCATTGTCCCTGGGCAGTGACCCACGGGGGACATCATTGTCCCCAGGCAGTGACCCATGGAGGACATTGTCCCCAGGCAGTGGCCCGCGGGGGACATCATTGTCCCCAGGCAGTGACCCGCGGGGGACATCATTGTCCCCAGGCAATGACCCATGGGGGACATCATTGTCCCCAGGCAGTGACCCGCGGGGGACATTGTCCCCGGGCAGTGACCTGTGGGTGACATTGTCCCTGGGCAGTGACACAGGGGAGACATTGTCCCCAGGCAGTGGCCTGTGGGGGACATCATTGTCCCCAGGCAGTGACCCATGGGGGACATCATTGTCCCCGGGCAGTGACACATGGGGGACATCGTTGTCATTCTGGAGCCCAGGGACCCCTGTGCCCCCATCCTGCAGCCCAGAGACCCCTGTGGCCCCGTCCTGCAGCAGAACTGAGGGACAGGTCAGGTCTCCATGTCCCACAGCCCCAGATGCTGCCCCTGCCCGGCTCCCAGCTGTCCTGAACAGCAGCTGTCTGTCCCTCTGTGTCTCTCCGGGGGCCCACAGCCCCCGCCCTGGGGTCTCTGCCTGCCCCCCCTCAGGGCTCCACATGTCCCCGTCCTCGGTCAGTGCAGTCCCAAGGCTCCAGGGCACCCCCAGAGCCCCTCTGGGAAAGCTCTGCCGGGCAGAAGAAATCTCAGCACAGCCAGAGGTGAGACAGCAGGCGTTTACCCGAGCCCCACCCCGCTCCGCAGATAGGTTTGCCACCGCGGGGACACACGGAGGGGCGCGAGGAGCAAAGTGCCACCGGTGCCCGGGACCCTGCTCTGCCGGGGCGGTGGTCAGTGGGGCCGGGGGCGGCTCTTCTCCAGCCGGGGGCCGGTGGTGATGGTGGTGGTGATGGTGATTCGGTTCACTGTCAGCCCTCCCGAGGGGTAGGTGTCGAGGCACGCCTCCCGCTTGTACTCGGAGACCTGCTTGGAGGAGAGGAGCTCCCACACGGACACCCTGCGCTGCTGGGACGGGTCGAAGGTGATGAAGGAGCCCTCGGAGCGCAGCAGATCCATGGTGTGCGCGGGCAGGGCCCTGAGGTGCTGCTCCAGGCTGTCGCTGGCCAGGCTGCTGGTGGTGCTGAGCAGCTCCTGGATGGGGAGAGTCCCCCCACGGTACAGCTCCAGCAGCTCCTGACGCTTCTCCTCAGGGATGTGGTGGGAGAAGAGCAGGTCCCACAGGGAGCTCTGTCCACCCTGGAACTCTCCCACTGACACCTCGGCCGGGGTGGCCTTCAGGGTCTCCTCCCAGGCCCTGTCCCCATCCAGAGGGGTGGGTTCAGGCTCTGCGGCCACCGGCTCTGCCCTGGGAGCACTCCCAGGCGCCGCTGGCTCTGCTCTCTCTGCTGCTGCTGCCCTGGTGACAATGGTGCTGACAACGGTCTTCACCTGCTCCAGGCTCAGCTCACCCGCCTCGTAGAGCTCCAGCAGCTCCTTCCTCTGCTCCTCGGGGATGTACCGGGAGTGCAGCAGGTCCCACAGCGAGGCCTCGCGGCCCCGAAACTCGCCGGCCTCCACGTGGACCATTGTGGTTTTTAGGGTTGTTTTCCAGGGTTCCTCTCTGGCGGGGTGGTCACCCTCCTCTCCCGCTGCTGTCGCAGGGTCCCTGCTGGAACTCTTGACGGTGATTTGGAATTTCCTGCCTGCAGATTCTTTTTTCTTAATGAGAGTGGTGACAGCAAGGATTAACTGCTCCAAGGCCAGCGTCCCCCCACGGTACAGCTCCAGCAGCTCCTGACGCTTCTCCTCGGGGATGTGGTGGGAGAAGAGCAGGTCCCACAGGGAGCTCTGTCCAGCCTGGAACTCTCCCACTGACACCTCGGCCGTGGTGGCCTTCAGGTTCTCCTCCCAGGCCCTGTCCCCATCCAGGGGGGTGGGTTCAGCCGCTGTGGCTGCCGGCTCTGCCCTGGGAGCACTCCCAGGCACCGCTGGCTCTGCTCTCTCTGCTGCTGCTGCCCTGGTGACAATGGTGCTGACAACGGTCTTCACCTGCTCCAGGCTCAGCTCACCCGCCTCGTAGAGCTCCAGCAGCTCCTTCCTCTGCTCCTCGGGGATGTACCGGGAGTGCAGCAGGTCCCACAGCGAGGCCTCGCGGCCCCGAAACTCGCCGGCCTCCACGTGGACCATTGTGGTTTTTAGGGTTGTTTTCCAGGGTTCCTCTTTGGTGGGGTGGTCACCCTCCTCTCCTGCTGCTGTCGCAGGGTCCCTGCTGTAACTCTTGACTGTAACGTGCAGTTTCCTGCCTGCAGATTCTTTTTTCCTAATCAGAGTGCTGACAACAGTTGTCATCTGCTCCAGAGTTAATAACCTTTCACGGTACAGCTCCAGCAGCTCCTGCCTCTTCTCCTCGGGGATGTAGTCGGAGCAGATCAGGTCCCACAGGGACACCTGCTGTCCCTGCAGCTCCCCAGCTGGCACGCTGATGGTGGTGGATCTCAGGGCGCCATCCAGGTGTGCTGAGCAATCCTCTCCATCCTCCCCGGCCGCTGCTGCTGCCCTGTGTGGGCCCCTGGCGTTCGCCCCCAGCGCGGCGTTGGTGGCCTCGGTTCGGTTCACGATGGCGGTGACCACGGCGGCCACCTGCTCCGTGCTCAGTATCCCTGCCCTGTACAGCTCCAGCAGCTCCTGCCGCTTCCCCTGAGGGACGTATCTGGAGAAGAGCAGGTCCAGCACAGAAACGTTTTGCCCCCGGAACTCCCCAGCAGCCACACGGACCGTTGCGGTCTTCAGGGACTTCCTCAGCTGCTGCTCCTGGGCCTGCGTGTCCCAAGCTGGGGGTGACGCCCTCGCCTCGTTGTTGGGGCTGGCTGTGGATGAGCCCAGAGCCTCGTTGTCCCTTTCTGCCCCCGTGATGGTGGCGGTGAGGACGTCAATCATCTGTGCAATGGTCACTGTCCCCGCCTTGTATTTCCTCAGCAGCTCCTCTCTCTGGTGCTCGGGGACGTAGCGGGAGAAGAGGAGCTCCCAGACGGTGACGCTCTGGCCCTGGAAGATGCCAACGGCCAGCTTGGTGCGGGCGGCCTGCAGGGCTTTGCGGGCGTCCTCGGTCAGCTGGTAGAGCACGGAGCCCTTGTCCATCAGCTGCAGCATCAGCAGCCCCGTCTCCGGGTCGGGCACGCAGCGGCGCAGCAGCTGCAGGTAGGTCAGGTTCTCGTGGGTGTTGGGGTCGAAGCAGGTCCTCGTTTGATTCTCGGGGTCGGAAAGGAACTGGCTCATCTCCTGGTCAAAGTAGCCACGCTCGTAGGCCACCTCCACGGGGACGCGGTGGCCGCGCGCGGGGTCGATGATGCCGCCGGTGGCGATCTGGGCCTGGAGCAGGCGGACGGCGTGGTCCCTGACGATCAGCTCCTGCCTCATGGCCTGGAACAGGGAGATTTTGTCGCCCGTGTAGGGCTCCGTGTAGCCGGTCACGGCTCCCTCCGCCGACAGCAGCTTCTCGTAGAAGTCGCGGCCGATGAGCCCCTGAGCCAGCGCCTCCCTCACCGAGAGCCGCGCGGCGCTGGTGGGGTCCGTGAGCAGCCCCGAGGCCGCCTGCGCCTCCAGCAGCACCAGTGCCGTGCCCGGGGTCAGCAGCCCCCTCACCATGGCCTCGTAGATGCTCAGCTTCTTCCCCTTGGCCTGGATGAAGACGCCGGCGATGAAGCTGCTGCCGCCCCCGCCCGTCTCTTGGTGCTCACCTGCGGCCGGCTCGCTCCCTGGGCGGCTCCACTGGCCGTTCTGGGAGCATCCACTCATCTTCCTCATCATCTCTGGGGGGCAATCCTGCTCCTGTGGGGCGCTGGGCGTGTCTGAGGAGGGAGGAACAGACAGAGCCCCTGGTGAGACACAAATCCCCGTGTGGTTTTCACAGAGGGGGTCTCGGGGAATGCGAGGGTCCCTCTGACTTTGCTGGGGATCCCCAAATTTCGTGTGTCCCCCTCCCCAAATTTGAACCCCTGACCACGTTGGGGACCAGCAGCATTTATTGGAGGGGGTGCCCACGGGTGGGGAGGGGCTTGGGGGATGTGGGGGTCCCTCCGGCTTTGCTGGGACCCCCAAATTCACATCACCCCCTCCCCAAATTGGAACACGGGGGAGCAGCTGGGACCAGCAGTGCTTATTGAGGCAGCTCTGGGGGGGGCTCGGGGTGGGGGAAGCGTCTCCCTGGAGGTGATCACAGGAGCCCAGCGAGAAGCAGGGAGGGGCATCTGGGCCTTTGCTGCTCCCTCAGAGCCGTCCGAGGGCCAGGGAGCGGCTGGGGTGGGCAGAGAGCTTCGAGGGCACGGCACGGGTTGGTGACAGACGCGCAGCACACAGAGCAGCGTCACCTCAGCAGCAGGGACACCCTGCAGCCCCCCAGGGACCCCCCTGCTCTCTCAGAGCCTCAAACCTGTGGCCTCAGCCGCTTTCCCCTTCTGTTCCTGGGGGACACGGCCACCCCTTGCTTTTGGGCTGGCGCCAGCACGGGACAGGAGCACTGCTCCTGGAGCCTTGAGTTCAGCTTCCCTGTTTTCCGGACTCTGTGCTGCATTAGCAACTCCGAACTTCACGTAAAGTGTCAGCAAGCTCTCCTCACAGCTCAGTCGCACAAAACAATCCTTTTCCAGCCCCAGGACCAGGGACACCATGGCAGCTTCAGGCCCAAAAGGCGCAAGCAGCAGGGAGTTGAGGAGAGCAGTCTGGGAGGATGTGACCTCACAACCCGTAATTGGAGCTGTAATTGGACAATTAGCCCCAACATGCAAATGAACCAAAACTTAAAGAAGCGAGAAAAGTCATGACCCCTCGTCCTTCTGGGGTGTAGCCACAGCCAGGCTCTTGCACTGCCCAAGGTGTGTCCTCTGAAGGCCTTTTAATAAATCCCTGCTTTGTTCCTTTGGCTCTGTCCAGCCTCTGTGCCGAGGATGGTGGGACACGGAACCAGGCCCAGCCCGGCTGGCTGTGGGGGTGCTCCTGGGGGCTGTGAGATCCCCCACCACCCTGGCACTCCACAGGGCACAGGAATGGTCTCGGGGACAGTTGAGTGGCTGCTCAGATCCAGGGGCAGCAGCAGGAGCTGAGGGAGAGCTTTCCTCTGGGTCCTCTGGGTCCTCTGGGTCCTCTGGGTCCTCTGGGTCTCTGCTCACTGGGTGGGCAGAGACCCCAAAGCCCGTCCCGTCACCCTCCTGCCCTGCAAAACTGGGCTCTGTGTTACCTAATGTGGCAATCACGGATGCATCATGGAATCCCAGGATTGTCTGGGTGGGAAGAGACCTTGAAACCCATCTGGTTCCAGCCCCTGGCACAGGCAGGGACGCCACCCACTCCCCAACGGGATGTCTCACGTTGTCACCTGGTCCCCTCGGGAAGCCCTGTAAACAAACTCTCGGCGTCTCCAGCGCCGCGCAGCAGCGATGAGGCCACAGTCTTGTAAAAGCAGCAGAATCGAAACCCAAGGGATCTCTTGGGGAACACCCATCTCCCGTAAACTCTGCTGACTGACATTAATGACACGCTCAGCTCGTTATCAGGCTCAGAGCTTTAAGTGTCCCACTGTTTACTTCACGCTCGGGAAGTCTCTGAGTCACTGCTTTTGATCCCTTTAAAGCACCGGATTGATGCCGGGGCGGACGCATCACGATGGGGCTGAGATTCATCCCAGCCCCTGCTCTCCTGGGACCCTGCCCCACTTCTCTCCATCCCTGCCCGGCTCCGAGGGTGCAGCCGGGAGGTGACGGGCTGGTTGTGCCGCCTGCCGGGGTGGCACTGGCTCCCGGAGCGCGGTGTCACACCCTGGAGCCGGCGACAGCTTTGTAGGACACGGCTGTCGTGCGAACACCCTGCGCGGCCAAGCCGTTTCCCAGCCGCAGCCTGTCATTAGCAGCTCCCTAATCAGCCTCCTGGGGCCGGGGCTGGGCTGCACACGCAGCTCCCGGGCCAGGGGCCGGCTGGCTCTGCCGGGAGGCTCCGGTGGGAGCGCTTTTCCAGCCGGAGCGAGCCGGGGTGGGCCCACAGCGCGGGGGTCCCGAGCCCTGCCCGCGGCCCGGGGAGGGAAATCACACCGGAGCCCCCAGCCCTGCCCGGGGAGGGAAATCACACCAGAGCCCCCAGCCCTGCCCTGCCCCGGGGAGGGAAATCACACCAGAGCCCCCAGCCCTGCCCGGGGGAGGGAAATCACACCGGAGCCCCCAGCCCAGCCCCGGGGAGGGAAATCACACCAGAGCCCCCAGCCCTGCATCCGATCCGGGGAGGGAAATCACACCAGAGCCCCCAGCCCAGCCCCGGGGAGGGAAATCACACCAGAGCCCCCAGCCCTGCCCGGGGAGGGAAATCACACCAGAGCCCCCAGCCCAGTCCGGTCCAGCACCCGCTCGTCGCCTCCTTGCCGGGCTCCTGGCCAAGCCCCATTGCTCCAGCCCCACTGCTCCAGCCTTGGATCCCTTGATTCCCACTGCTCCAGCCCCTGGATCCCAGCGATTCCCACTGCTCCAGCCCCTGGATCCAGCGATTCCCACTGCTCCAGCCCCTGGATCCAGTGATTCCCACTGCTCCAGCCCCTGGATCCCAGCGATTCCCTCTGCTCCAGATCCTGGCTCCCAGCCATTCCCACAGCTCCAACCCCTGGATCCAGCGATTCCCACTGCTCCAGCTCTGGATCCAGTGATTCCCACCGCTCCAGCCCTAAATCCAACGATTCCCACTGCTCCTACCCTGGATCCAGCGATTCCCACTGCTCCAGATCCTGGATCCCAGCGATTCCCACTGCCCAGCCCTGGATCCCAGTGATTCTCACTGCTCCAGCCCTGGATCCAGCGATTCCCACTGCTCCTACCCTGGATCCAGCGATTCCCACTGCTCCAGCCCTGGATCCAGCGATTCCCACTGCTCCAGCTCCTGGATCCAGCGATTCCCACTGCTCCAGCCCCTGGATCCCAGCGATTCCCACTACTTCAACCCTGGATCCAGTGATTCCCGCTGCTCCAGCCCCTGGATCCAGCGATTCCTGCTGCTCCAGATCCTGGATCCAGTGATTCCCGCTGCTCCAACCCCTGGATCCAGCCATTCCCACTGCTCCAGCTCTGTATCCAGTGATTCCCACCGCTCCAGCTCTGGATCCCAGCCATTCCCACTGCTCCAGCTCCTGGATCCAGCGATTCCCACTGCTCCAGCCCCTGGATCCCAGCGATTCCCACTGCTTCAACCCTGGATCCAGCGATTCCCACTGCTCCAGCCCCTGGATCCAGTGATTCCCACCGCTCCAGCAGCAGCCCCGGGTGCCGGCGGGCTCCGGCGGGTCCCGCAGCTCCGGCTGTTCCCCTCCCGCATCCCAGCTCGCCCGAAGCGCTGGCGGCACAAAACGCGTCACGCAGAGCAGCGGCTCCCGGGGCTACCCGGGCACTTTGTCCCTTCCCAAAAGGGACCCGGTTCTGCCCGGACACCTCCTGCTCGCCGACCCCCGGAGCTCCAGCAGCCGCCCCCTCCCCGAGCCGCAGTTTGGGGTCGAGGCGAGGTCCCCGCTTCCCCCGTGGTGGCCTCAGGGACCCCCCAGGTGGGCTCTGTCCTACCTGCTGGCCGTGTATCCAGAGCGGCTGGATCGCCGGCAGGCTCCGATCCTCCTCCTCCTCCTCTTCCTCCTCCTCCTCCTCCTCCCGCCGACTCCCGGCCAGGTGAGCAGAGGCGGCAGGAGCCCAATTTAAATCCTAAAATTCCCTCCCCCGCCCCTGGGGACGGCAGGGAGGCCCTGCCCTGCGCTGGCACACGGGAGCAGACCTGGGGTGACAGAGCAGGGACAGTGCTGGGGTGACAGAGCAGGGACAGCGCTGGCCATGTCAGGGGTGACAGAGCAGGGACAGTGCTGGGGTGACAGAGCAGGGACAGCGCTGGCCATGTCAGGGGTGACAGAGCAGGGACAGTGCTGGGGTGACAGAGACCGGACAGTGCTGGCCATGGCTGGGGTGACAGAGCAGGGACAGTGCTGGGGTGACAGAGCAGGGACAGTGCTGGCCATGGCTGGGGTGACAGAGCAGGGACAGTGCTGGGGTGACAGAGACCGGACAGTGCTGGCCATGTCAGGGGTGACAGAGCAGGGACAGTGCTGGGGTCACAGAGCAGGGACAGTGCCGGCTGTGCCTGGGGTGACAGAGACAGGACAGTGCTGGAGTGACAGAGACAGGACAGTGCTGGCCATGTCAGGGGTGACAGAGCAGGGACAGTGCTGGGGTGACAGAGCAGGGACAGTGCTGGCCATGGCTGGGGTGACAGAGCAGGGACAGTGCTGGGGTGACAGAGACCGGACAGTGCTGGCCATGTCAGGGGTGACAGAGCAGGGACAGTGCTGGGGTCACAGAGCAGGGACAGTGCCGGCCGTGGCTGGGGTGACAGAGCAGGGACAGTGCTGGCCTTGCCTGGGGGGACAGAGCAGGGACAGTGCTGGGGTGACAGAGACAGGACAGTGCTGGGGTGACAGAGCAGGGACAGTGCTGGGATCACAGAGCAGGGACAGTGCTGGCCGTGGCTGGGGGGACAGAGACAGGACAGTGCTGGGGTGACAGAGCAGGGACAGTGCTGGGGTGACAGAGACAGGACAGTGCTGGCTGTGCCTGGGGTGACAGAGACAGGACAATGCTGGGGTGACAGAGCAGGGACAGTGCTGGCCATGGGTGTGTGTTGGGGACATTTGTGACAGTGTCCGAGCTCCTGTCAACCTGCACAGGTGTCCATGCCCCGGTGTGTGTGTGACTGCCCCAGTGGGCTTGTGTGGGACTCCACATGTCTGGAGCTGTGTGTCACTGCTGTGACCCTGGTGTGACACTCTGTGCAGGTGACGCCCTGTGACCCTGTGTGTGACCGTGTGACGCTGTGTGTCACTGTGTGGCTCTGGTGTGACTCTGTGCATGTCCCTGGTATGACTGTGTGACCCTGTGCGTGACACTCTGTGCATGTCCCTGGTGTGACTGTGTGGCATTGTGTGTGACCATGTGACCGTGTGTGTGGCTGTGTGGCTCTGGTGTGACTCTGTGCAGGTCCCTGGTGTGACTGTGTGACCCTGAGTGTCACTGTGTGTCCCTGGTGTGACTCTCTGTCCCCGGTGACCCTGGACACTCAGGACAGTGTGTGTGCAAGGCGTGGGTGGCTCCGCGTGCGTGGGGACCCCTGTGTCCCACGGAGAGCTGCCAGCAGCCGGGTATCCCCATGTCCCCGTGTCCCCGTGTCCCTGTGACCCTGTGTCCCCGTGTCCCATGTCCCCATGTCCTGCGTGTCCCCGTGTCCCTGTGTCCCTGCGTCCCACATGTCCCCATGTCCCCACGTCTTGCGTGTCCCCACGTCCCCGTGTCCCACATGTCCCCGTGTCCCCACATCCCATGTCCCTTCGTCCTGCATGTCCCCATGTCCCTCTGTCCCCGTGTCCCAGTGTCCCCATGTCCCTGTGTCCCTGTGTCCCCGTGTCCTGCAGGTCCCCGTGTCCCTGTGTCCCCATGTCCCCGTGTCCCCGTGTCCCTGTGTCTCCGTGTCCCGTGTGTCCCGCACGTCCTGCGTGTCCCCGTGTCCCCGCGTCCCCGTGTCCCCGCATCCCGCATGTCCCTGTGTCCCCGTGTCCCCGTGTCCCGTGTCCCCATGTCCCCGCATCCCGCATGTCCCTGTGTCCCCTTGTCCCCGAGTCCCCCTTGTCCCTGTGTCCCTGTCCCTCTGTCCCTGTGTCTCCGTGTCCCCGTGTCCCTGCGTCCTGCATGTCCCCGTGTCCCCGTGTCCCCGTGTCCCCGTGTCCCCCTTGTCCCTGTGTCCCTGTGCCCCTATGTCCCTGTGTCCCTGTGTCCCCATGTCCCCGTGACCCGCGTGTCCCCGTATCCATGTGTCCCCGCGTCCCGCATGTTCCTGAGTCCCCACATTCTGCGTGTCCCTGTGTCCCCGTGTCCCCGTGTCCCCCGTGTCCCCGTGTCCCCCGTGTCCCCGTGTCCCGCGTGTCCCGTGTCCCCGTGTCCCCGTGTCCCCGCGTCCCGCATGTTCCTGAGTCCCCACATTCTGCGTGTCCCTGTGTCCCCGTGTCCCCGTGTCCCCCGTGTCCCCGTGTCCCCCGTGTCCCCGTGTCCCGCGTGTCCCGTGTCCCCGTGTCCCCGTGTCCCCGCGTCCCGCGTGTCCCGTGTCCCCGCGTCCCGCGTGGCTCGGTGCGTTCCCCGGGGCAGCAGGGCCCGCCCGCCCCGGCTCTCCTGCCTTGCCCGGCTCCGGGAGCGCGTTCCTGCCGGCGTGGGCGCTCGCCAGACCGGCTGATCGGCTCACGGGGAGCGTTTTCCTCTGACTCACCGGGGGCTTGGCTGCAGGGAGCGCACCTGGCCGGCAGGTCCCTGTCCTGGGGAGAGGTGGCTCCGGGAGCGCACCTGGCCGGCAGGTCCCTGTCCTGGGGGAGAGGTGGCTCCAGGAGTCCTCGCGGGTCCCCTGTCCTGGGGGAGAGGTGGCTCCGGGAGTGCACCTGGCCGGCAGGTCCCTGTCCTGGGGGAGAGGTGGCTCCGGGAGCACACCTGGCCGGCGAGTCCCTGTCCTGGGGGAGAGGTGGCTCAGGGAGCACACCTGGCCAGCAGGTCCCCTGTCCTGGGGGAGAGGTGGCTCCAGGGCTGCACACCTGGCCGGCAGGTCCCTGTCCTGGGGAGAGGTGGCTGCAGGGAGCACACCTGGCCGGCAGGTCCCTGTCCTGGGGAGAGGTGGCTGCGGGGAGCACACCTGGCCAGCAGGTCCCCTGTCCTGGGGGAGAGGTGGCTCCAGGGCTGCACACCTGGCCGGCAGGTCCCTGTCCTGGGGGAGAGGTGGCTCCTGGTGGCTTCGCTCCCCACTCTGGACCCCTGTCCTGGCTGACATCTGCTCTCGGCTGA